>NC_083477.1:4101587-4236587 GCF_030014155.1 Tachysurus vachellii | reverse complement strand
TCTGTAGCAGGACCTCGGACAGCATTTCAAATGTTTGCTTCTAATTATGTCGCTTTGTAGAAGCCAACATTCTGTTTTCCTATTTAAGCTTAGACAAAAATTTATCAAGAGTAACTCCTCCTAGGGCTTTCGAGCCATATGCACCAAATTCAGATATGTTGTAGACCCTGGTCTGAAGTTTGGTGCTATTACTTTTATAAGCGATCAGTACCGGTACTTCCTGTACCGGGTCTCAAATTGGCCTTTTTTCCCATAGACTCCCATTATAAACTTTGGAGGTTTATAACTCGGCAAGCTTTTGAACTATCTACACCAAACTCGGCCAGCTCCTTTAGGGTGATACTCTGAACAAACTTTTAAATTGGTGTACCGACTGGCCTTTCGGTTGTCCCTCAGCCCCGCCCCCAATATATGCAAAATCAAAAAACTTTTTACAACATGGACATGTGACATATCAGAACACTCACAACAATGAGGGGAACTTCCTCAAGTTTATGTCACGTGATGTCACATGAAAGTTAAAAATTAGCACAACATGGACATATCAAAACACTCAGCCCAATGTACCACTTACCTCCAAATGTTTTGGCTCCCAAGCTTTCTGTCTACTTGCTTCCAAAAGTAACACTGACCCTTATGTCCACTCGCCTCCAAAACGCACCGGCCTTTGCGAATACTTGCATCGTCAAAGCCAACATCAAAGTTTGTCGCAACGAACTTTACAAATCTAGTTCCTGAATTGTTTCTGTAGTAGCGACTCGCGTATAGTGACGTATGTGGCAGACGCTCCACGTACTCGTAGGTTAATAAATCATGCTGTTACTTAACAGAGCAAAACAGCGATACTTTGAAGATAGATTCCTTTCGGATGGGAGTCCGCATTGTCGTAGTTTTCTAACATTAAGTGTTGTTTGATATTTTTAAGTTTTCAGTCACATTAGTGCTGGAGTCGGAACGACTAGCTATAGCTGCTGTTGTCTAAGCGATAAGCGATCAGCCGTTCTGAGGCACAACGAGTTGCTCATGTAACAGTTTATAAATAGCTGTCAGAAATATAACATTGACACTTGATATAGATAAATAAGCAGTAAACAAGATTGTTTTTCAATAGCAGCAAACCACAGTGTTTTATTCCTTACTTATAATGCGGTGCGCTGTAGGTATCAAGGTAAAGGGGGCACATACTTATGCAATCACATCCTTTTATTTATTTTATATATAAATAATATTTCGAACTACTGTATATTGAACATTTATTCCAGTTTAAATTGAATTGGATTCCTGAGATATATTCACAATTGAGTCAATTTCAATCCAAGGCTCTGAGACTATACACATGTAGAAGTTCGTGTGGGGTGTCAATAGTTACGCAAAGCATCGTGTTCTCAGTATCTTATCGCCACATACTGAACTTCTACATGTTTATAGTCTTAGACGTGTAGAAGTTCGTGTGGGGTGTGAATACTTACGCAAAGCGTCGTATTCGCAGTATCTTAGAGTTTCCTAATAAATCACTGTATTAAAATTAGTCACGCTTTAAACGGTAGACGGATCAGCTGTCGATTTATTTATTTTTTTCCGGTAAAGAACCGTAACGTATGAATATTTATATATATTTAGACGTATAAAAGAATAGTCTGTATATACGCTTTCAGTCAGGCTTGATCTGAGTCAGCACCCATGTAGTTTCCCAGATTTTGTGCTTGTGGTTTTCTGCTACTCAGCCTACACTGTAGTTTAGATTGCTTCATTAATTCGTCATTGTGGTGCTACCGAGTTCGTTAAAGCATTAAAAGCTCAAGCTGTAGGTGTTCGTTTAGAAACATTATCTAGATTAATTAATTAGATTGTGACACTACTAGCCATCGTATGTGTTCATCAAGACTTATGACATCGTAATAACATGATCACTAAGGAATATTTTCTGATTACATGAAATTAAATAGGGCGCACGGTGGCTTAGTGGTTTGCCGTTTGCCTCACACCTCCAGGGTTGGGGGTTCGATTCGTGCCTCCGCCTTGTGTGTGTGGAGCTTGCATGTTCTCCCCGTGCCTCGGGGGTTTCCTCCGGGTACTCCGGTTTCCTCCCCCGGTTCAAAGACATGCATGGTAGGTTGATTGGCATCTCTGGAAAATTGTCCGTAGTGTGTGATTGCGTGAGTGAATGAGAGTGTGTGTGTGTGTGTGTGCCCTGTGATGGGTTGGCACTCCGTCCAGGGTGTATCCTGCCTTGATGCCCGATGACGCCTGAGATAGGCACAGGCTCCCCGTGACCCGAGGTAGTTCGGATAAACGGTAGAAAATGAACGAATGAATGAATGAAATTAAAAAAAAAAAGCATTGGTTTGCCACCAAATCGCTTCATATTTTCCCGACAGCGAGGCCCGAGACAACAATGACAAAGAAATTGATGCATCACAGGGTTTATTTGCTGCACTGACACATGATGAGGCAAGAAGACATATTGCATTGTAGATAATACGATGAAAAATAAAGCGTGCTGATTTGTCTGATCAGAAATGAAAGCATATGTACTGACTTTGATTGATTGTCAGAAATGAAATTTGAGGCTATGAGTTCCTAAAATACACAAACATCAGTAAAACCGTTATTTTAACATTGAGACGTTTACATTTCTCCCATTTAGCAGACACTCTTATCCAGAGCGACTTACATTTTATTTCAATTTATACACCTGAGCAATTGAGGGTTAAGGGCCTTGCTCAGGGGCCCTGCAGTGGCAGCTTGGTGGACCTGGGAGTCGAACTCATGACCTTCAGTATCAGTAGTCCAACGCCTTAACCATTAGGCTACTACATCCCACCTCACAGTTCACACTAAGAATTTAAAATCAATAAGTTCGTGGCATATCGGAAGCGGCGCTTAAAAAATTCGCAAACGTGCTGGCAGGTAAACATAAAATACAGGCAATATAAGAGGATCTAAGTTGAGGAATGTTTAAGTGCAAGACGAGATCATATAAAAAGTGAAATGCGTAAATGACAGACAGCAGAGAAGATAATAAAGACATTAGTTCCTGGTCTCCAGCTTTCCGTCCCTGATCCTCCAGCTCCATGGCATGTAGCAGCAGGAAGCTTGTCGTTGCTGTTGGACGTGAGAGGGATCAGGGGCGCGGACACAGCGCAGGAAGAGACCGGCTTCCTGTACTTGCTTATCGTGGGACACCACAGAACCGTCCTCGCTCTGCAGACTGAACACGCTCTCTGAGATCTGTCAGGGACGAACGCGGACACGTGTCAACACACACGAATATTCCGATACGGTCGTTCTGAACTCCTTTGTACACACCGTCTCCTTACCTGCTCACTGATTCCTATGGCGATGTGACCCACTTTCGCACGGGGGGTTTCACGGATACGGAGGCATCGCCCGTTGAAGTCCCTGATACAAACGTCCACTCCTGCACGGACAGAAAAGAACGTCTCGTCTCGACGTACGACTGAAGCGTATGACATGATGTGCTAGATTCGTTTCTCTAAACCTAAATCTAACACCTGGTCAAGTGATTCATCACTCACCCTCAAAGCAGCGAGATGGGGGCTGGTGGGCGGGACCAAGCCAATCCATACTGAAGCTCTGGCCATCTGATTGGCTGTTGTAGGAAAACACACCCGAGCTGAGGTCGTCCCCGGTGCCGAGTGACCATCGGCCAGAATCCTGAAAGAAGGGAATAATAAATCACAACAATAAACAGTAATTCAATGATAAAAGATACCAAGTCGGGAAGTCGGGAAGTGAGTTTGATTCCTAACCCTAAGGTTGTGGGTTCGAGTCTCGGGCCAGCAATACCACGACTGAGGTGCTCTTGAGCAAGGGTTGTTTAATTAAATATAGAGGGCCCCGGGGAGCCACAGCATAAATGGCTGCCCACTGCTCCGGGTGTGTGTTCACGGTGTGTGTGTGTTCACTGCTGTGTGTGCACTTTGGATGGGTTAAACACAGAGAACGAATTCTGAGTACGGGTCACCGTACTTATCCGTCACGTCACGTCACGTCAAACCATATCAGCTGTTTACAAATCCGACAAGATAAAACTTTTTCGTTTTTGTGTCACATGAAATTTCACAAGCAACTTAGAAAAAAATGGGATCCTAAATTTTCCTCTCATATCTTTCCAAAATCGAATTTTTTATTTTTTTGTTTAAACAGACACGAAAAACGGTCATTAAAACGCCACATTTTATAAGCTTTGATAAAGGATTCCGTAATGAACGTAAGAGATTTGTTGAATATATATTACGATATATTCAACAGCAATTCTACTCGACTTAAATGAAACGGAACAGAACGTACCGCCCTTTTAGTTTACAGCGTAGACGACCTGTACGTAGACAGACCTTTATGCAAAAATGTTGAGAATAAAAAAAAACTATCTATCAGAAGACACAAATTTACGGTTTGAGGAAGTGCGGACTTTCCAGCCCGAGAATGCAGAAGTGCGAGTACGGACTGTTTGTTGACTAGAGGCGTGCAATCGGCATCTGAACCTTACAACAAATAATAGTTAATGCAAAAAATAAAAATAAAAAAAAAATAAAAATGGTACTTCAGGAAATGATGAGCTCATTTCAGAGATTTCATGAGAAATGAGACCTCCTACGGTTTTCTGGTAACAGACAGAAACACCATAACACGCAGTAGTTCTGTAACCGCACTGCAACTGTTACTGTTATCTCAACTAATTCTGATTAATCTAATCTACAAAAAGTGGTTTTCCTCATACCACGCACTGCCATGGTCTGCTCCGGTCTATGTGTGTGTATGTATACGTGTGTG
The DNA here is from genome assembly GCF_030014155.1 of Tachysurus vachellii. Classification (NCBI taxonomy): domain Eukaryota; kingdom Metazoa; phylum Chordata; class Actinopteri; order Siluriformes; family Bagridae; genus Tachysurus; species Tachysurus vachellii. The sequence continues at coordinate 4,231,790 of NC_083477.1, read as the reverse complement.
TGTGTGTATGTGTATGTGTGTGTGTGTGTTTACCTTTTTGTCTCCTGGCTCTCTGTTAGAAAGGCAGTCACTACCCAGGCAAGAAAGAAGTTGCTCCTGCAGCTCAACCGAATGCGGCTGAGAAAGACTGCTCAGGAAAAATTCTACAGGATACGAGAAAGCTCATGTTTAATTTTTAATAATTACTGAATAATGAGTGTATTAGGGTACTAGGGCTTAGTGAAGACTGACCCCTCTCGAGTTTGCGGAGCTCCTGCTCTGTGGGTTTGTAGGATTCGGGTGGTGGAGAATGAAAGTAGACGGGCGAGGATGGAGTGAGGTAACTCTCCTTTCTCGACACGACCTTTTCATCCCTGTCGTTCTCCTCCTTCACGTCATCCTGTTTTTCCACTTGTTGTTTACGGCACCTCGGCTCGGCCCTCGGCTCGGCCCTCGGTCCAGCCCGCTCTCTCTGCTCCTGCCCTGGGCCCATCCACTGCTGCACAGAGCTATTGGAGAAGGGGCTGGGCACACACCTTTCTGGCTTCCTAATTGGCTCTTGATAAGCTCCTCCCCTTGCTGGGCTCTGAAGACCTCCCACTGCAGACACACACAAACACAAACACACATACACAGTCAGTAAAAATGAACTAGTAACTAGCGCACAAATCGGTTGTTTAATCTGCAGGTTATGTGTTATGCTTTGTGCTAAATTCGTTGCTAGTTTAGCAAAGTTTGCTATCGCTATACGGCATGTGGTAGCCTAGCGGTTAAGGTGTTAAGGTGCTACCAATCAGAAGGTTGTGAGTTTGATCCCAGGTCCACCAAGCTGTCACTGTTAGGCCCCTGAGCAAGGCCCTTAACACTCATTTGTACAAAAATGAGATAATGTAAGTTGCTCCAGATAAGGGCAACTGCTAAATGCTGTAAATGTACTGCGTCAGTGATTTCTGCTGATTCCTTCCAAGCTGGTTTGTATTTTCGCTATACACACTTAATTTGCGATGATATCTAATGATACCATAGAATTGTTCAGAGGAATTATTCAAAGCGTTGGATATAGGAAAAAAAACAAATACAAAACATAAACGAAGACCTGTCGTATGCTAGCGTGAACATAAGGTCATACTGTCCGATATGGGTGGGATTCATTCAACAAGGGGTGTGCAGTTTAGGTAAAATAATCATCCAGTGTGTTTTTTTTATTTACTACTCCTGATTAAGATGTGAATTTATGCGTGCGTAAAAAAAACAACAACAACATAATAATACGTATAATCTGTAGTAGATGTGTAGATGAGTAGAAAGTGTGAATACGCATAAGCTTACGTTGTTTAAGTGCTTTCGCTGTTTGAACTCTAAGATCCTTGGCTGAGGCTCTTCGGCTCGGGTCTCCATGCAGTCCCAGTTTGATGACATCAGCAGTATGCGGGCTGCAGTCAGGAGGTATCTCTCTCAGGGGCGGCGGCTCTTCGGCTATCTGCGACGACACGGATAACACAATCAGCGAGAGCCATGAGGACTGAATACGAACGTGTGTTTTCTCGCCGATTCGTTGAACTAAAGGGAAAACCGCTTACTTTTATTATGGAACAAATGAAACACTTACTTTGAGGTAGAGAGGGCGAGAGTAGTAGCGCGTCCATGGCTGGCAGCCGTTGAGCATGTGCAGTAGCATGCAGCAGCTGCTCCATATATCCGCCTTGGCACAGCGCTTCTCTCCACGTGCCACCTCAGGAGCCATGTGAGTCTCTGTCCCCTTCAGAGCTATACACACGCGTGCACAAAAAGCTTGCTCATCTGATCTTCAACATGGTTTTAACATAATGTTTGTAATGTTTTTAAAGTGTTTACCTTGAAACGGACTGAATCCGTTCAGGTCTAGTCGCTCTGACTCGCCGAAGTCACACAGGAACGTGTTTTTCCCGTCTTCAGACAGCAACACGTTATCCGCTGAAACGACAGATAAGGGACAGATTTTAAAAAAGGAAACTTTCCCATCATCCAAACGATGTAAAATGGAATTTTGGAGAGGGACAAAACATACGATTTAATTTTGACTTTTATTCATCGGAGCTTTGATTAAATTGTGAAAATGCAGGCGTTTCAAAACAACACGTATTCGAACCCGGACGATGTTAAAAAAAAAAATGGAGTCGGGGATAGATGGATGGTTTGATTAAAAAAACGGTTAGGGATCCTTAATCGAGGATGCTGATGACTCGTGCAGAAATTTACCAAAGAAATGAATGAACTAAGATGCGTTTTTAAAGCTGTTTCGTGTGCACGGAGGTCACCGACCAGAGCGGCAGCATGTATCGGCGAGTTAATTAAAGACTTGCAGGATTACGTTGTGGTAATAAAGCAGACTGCCAGGCAACAAAAAAACTCTTCCCAGAAATCAGGTGGTTTGCACAGTCAGTGGTTTGTTCCAGGAAGACGTGTGAAGAAGAAAAAAAAAAAAAAAAAGTGCTTTCGGTTTCCGTGTCGTGACCGGACTGCTGTTTAAATCTGATGGGCCACACAAACAAGATCTCCTTCCATCTTACTGTGACACCAGGTGGCGCTGTAGGAGACGAAGCAGAGCGGGTTTCCTGGCTAACTAAAACGTTTCTCCAAATTCTCTCAAATGTGGGTCAAAGACTGAAATGTTCATATTATAGATTTAGAGTATCACACTTTTTTTTTTTAAATTTATTTATTTATTTTTCATTTCAGATGGCTCTTCTCTATGTCTCTATGTTCGGTTTCCTGTGAATGTCGATATCACCACATCCCCCTCCCCTCTGCAGTTTTCATGACTCACTCTGGGAAATTCCCAGCTTTGGTCTCACTCTCTCTCTCTCTCTCTCTCTCTCTCTCTCTCTCTCTCTTTCTCTCTCACCCCCTCCTTTTTTTTCAACACACACACACACACACACACACCAGACTGCCCTCTTTCTCACCACAGGTGCTACGATTCAGTGCCACACCCGATTCCATCGAAAAGCCATTTTACAAAACAAAACAAAAACCAACTCAAGCTACCGAAAAAAACAGCTCAAGTAATAACCTTCGTCGCCTGTGTTACCTTGTCCTCACGAGCCCTCCGAAAACAACGTTCGTCAAGATTAAATCAGAATTTCTATATATAGCTCTATACAACAATGCAGTGACATTTTTAACATAAATCATCGCTGGCTGGAATTCGGATCATATCTAGTATTAAGACGTTAACCAACAAGGCGATATCAGACTGTTACTCTTATCTCCCACGGCATCTGTGACGGTTTTTTCGAGTGTCCGGCATTACGCGCACCTTTTCGCTTCATGATCTGTTGAACATATGACTCAGTTCCTCTGTTTCGAAGCGGAAGCTCTTATGGCTTCGAGACAAAAGCAGCCATTTCACACACTCAGATGTTCCGAAGCTGGTGATAAATAATGCAAAATGAGTCAATATCCAAATTGACACCACGTCACTGTCGAAGTTGCTTGAATTCGTTCGCAGGGGCTTCGAGCGACGGCTCGGAGAAGCCGCACGAAACGGATAGAAAATAAAAGCGGATAATCTGCGACAGGATGACGTTTGCTCTAAGTGTTGTAAGTTTTCTGTTTAGGATTTCGTAGAAGCCGTCATCATTCTGTATAAGGAATAAAGAGAAGCCGGTGATGCAATGGCTGTTTATATCTGCTATAACTTAAGCAATAACAGGAACTTGTCTTGTGGACATTCCCAGACATTAAGTGTAGCTGTAAACAAACATTTAACTAATAAAATAAAAGCATAATAAAATACGTGTGCTGCTATTGGAAAACGTCTTGCGTACAGGTTCGATATGACATGAGCTCGGCTCGTCACGCTTTGTATTTGAGCTTGTACAGTACCTTTGACATCCAGGTGAAGGATGCGCCGCTTGTGTAGGTGCTCTAGTGCCCCCAGGACCTGGTGCATGTAGTGCAGCGAGAGATCCTCGTGCAAGCGACCCCTTTCTGCCAACGATTGCCCCAGAGTGCCTAGATGCGGAGGAGGAATGAAGGAGGAGAGAAGATGGAGAAAAGAGGAGAGTCAGAAGAATGTAGAAGTTTGACACAAAGGACCATCCTAAGTGATTTAACATGACTCAATTTGTTTAGAAAGGTACAATACATTAGAGGAAGGGTTAAGGATAATCTTTACCTGGTTTGAGATCCATGAACAGGATGACGGACCGACCCTCTCGGACAAATCCGAACAATTCCACCACGTGAGGAGACTGTAGGGCACTCCACGAGCCCACCTCCTCACTTCTGAAACGTTCTAACGGCACCTAAGAACATGAGAGAGAGAGAGATAGAGAGAGCAGGAGAAAGAGAGGGAGGAGCTGAACGAGAAGGACGTTGTGTGTGTACTCAAAAAAAAAAAAAGACACGGTCGCGAGCATAGAAAGAGAGAGGAAGGTAAGGACACACAAACATGACCTACAGCGCAGTTACACACCGGCACACAGCATTCAGTCGTACCTTTTTGGCAGCACACACAAAGCCGCTAGATTTGTCCCTGATGCTGTAGACCTCTCCGAACGATCCTTGCTTTAGTAAATCACAGAGCTCGTAATCCCTTCCCTCTCGATATTCATAGTCCTGTGGCTGTAGCTCCTACACACACACACACACACACACACACACACAAAGAAACACATGAGAAAAAAGGTCTTATTTATGGAAATAAACCATAGGAGACAAAGTTTATTTACATTCTTACTGTTTTTTTATTTACGTATTTTTATTTTTTATATGTAGTGAATAGTTTGTTTTGTCCAATCTTTCCAGAGGAAAACGACTTCCTGCAGGCTGTGATTTTTTTTTTTTTTGCTTGAATTACTTGAAAGAATCAAACATACGAGCATTTTTTTGACATTCAGGTTTGTTGGAAATCATCTGTTTTTTTTTTTTATTATTATTTTTTTTTTAATTTACTTAATGTTAGTGTATTTTTTTCTTCAATGAACTTCTTTCTTAGCCCGATACATACCGACACATCTTGCTGCGTATCGGTGTGTTCTACCCATGCGGACAGGGTGCACGCATTCTATAAATGTTCATGTGTTTTCTGGGGTGCATGTGAGGAAACTCCCGTAAGCAGAACTAGGCTACTGAGATAAACATGAAACTTCTCAGCTCTGAAAAACAGGAAACCGCTGAACAAACATGCAAGCGTTCGAGCCTGATGTTTTTATCGATGTGTGTTTCACTCTCTCTTGTATGTAGTAGTATGACTACTGTATGTGACTCATTTTTTTTTCATGGCTCCGATTTGACAAAGTGCTATTTAACTGTGCAGTCAAGTGTGTATTTGTGTCAGAGGCTGCGTCCGTATTTGTGTTCACAATGCGTCGACGTTGGCTGCTCGTTCTCGGTATGAAACATCATGTATCACTTGACAGTCACGCAAGACTTTTTTTTTTAAATGTACCTCTTTAAAGAGAATCCCTTCGTTTGTGTCGCTCTCTTCCAGCTCCTCCTCTCTGTCCTCTTTTTCTTCTCTGGCGTTCAGGTCCCGGACCAACTGTCTGGCGAACGCCGGGGCGAACGAACACTCGGCCTGTGAGACGTTGTTCCTGAGGCCTGCTAGCGCGAGTCTGCATTCGGCTTCGCTGATGAACGGCGAATCGGGGTCTAGCGAGCGCTCGCTCTCCTGGCTATAGGACGGCGGGTCATGCGGAGGAGCGAAAAGGCACTCCCATGGTTGGTTAGATAGCTGAGTGGAAATGAGGCCCGGGTGAAGGGAGCAGGATGACTCCGCTGTCTCCTGCACAGACAGGCTTTCTGTGCTGATGTAGCTACATTCAAGCTGGAAGAATAACACACATGGACCCAGTGTTCAGTGATTAGGTAACAAACTGAGTTTCAAATATATATTCTATATATTAGTATCCTATACTATACTGAATTACTCTCACTGACAGTACTAACACTGACAGTATCGTGCTATCCCTTCATCAGTAGGCAGTTCATCATCTTCGGTTCATACCTGACTCAAAAGCAGTCACTCTATCGCACTACATCTATAGACAATTACACATTATCTGGACCCATGGGAACCTTCCGTATGTGTTTACATCCGTTTCATTTTTCTCTCCACTTTCTTGACCTGCTCAGTGTTTCCTGTTGCCATGGCAATGAATTAGTCATTAGTCATATTGATGGTTTAAACCCTTGTCTGTCTCCTCCCCTAATTAAGAATCTATTTACCCCTGAGCGCTTTATATACCCTTGAGTCCATCTCACCTCTCCGCTGTCCTGTTGTGGCACTCTATTAACTCTTCTGTCTCTCTCTCTCTCGCTCCCTCCGTCCCTCTGTTGTCCCTCCCTTTGGGAAACTCTCCTCCGCTGTCTCTTTCGTCGCTTTTTCCTGGGCTTCCGATGAGAAACCGAGCCTTGGGGTAAGGACAGGGCTGCCCTGAGGTTGCTGTAGGTGTTTTTATGTCTAGAAAGAAATAAAAATAAACCGACTGTTAAAACAAACAGTGTGTGTTTTTGGGTTACAGTGCAGTGTTGGTCTTTCAGTCGTAGGTCAGGTCTTTACCTGCTGTTGGGACAGAATTCCTGTGAGTCTTGAGATTCACCTGTAGAGCGAGAAGATAAAGTTGATCACGGGTCAGAATTTTGTGTTTCTTACTCCAAGCTCTTCGGTAGATTGAAGTACTTACACTCTGCCTGGGCGATGATGGAATGTTTCTCGCTGATCAGAGGTCCTGTGCCTAAATGCTTGGCTGTTCCATGAGAGATGACCTTCAAAAGGAAGTTGGAATAATCCATCAGATTTATCGTCGGTTTATCGTCCTTCGCAGAGGCGACAGGCAACGGTAGCTCGGGGCTGGAAGCGAGGCTGCTGAAGACCTTGAGTTTAGGCTGGTTTGTGGACATGTAGAACGGCTGGGTGGAGTTAAAGATCCTCTGTGCCACCGCCATCTTTCAGATCCTGGAAGTAAAACAAAACACAATCGATCCGCTTTTACACCTGGCCTTCTTTAACCGCTGCTCGTCACGGTGACTTACACGGCTAAGTATTTTCTTTCAGACACGAGAGGTAACGTTAACATAAAAACGTGTTTCGACTTCAACGACCAGCGGATTTGCGAATCTCTTGTGAACTTTGGACCTCCGACGGCATTCTGGCTCTCGGGGACAAAAGCTACTCTGTTCTTTCAGAGCCTCACGAGGACGTTTGTGCCATCTGGTGAGAAGGAAACCCGATCACAGTTTTTAAGAACTTTATCTCAGTTAAAGCATTCTCGAAGGATGACATTGAAGTTGATGCGGAAGTGACTGCCCGCATGTAACAGAGGGGGAAAAAAAACAGAGAGGCAGGTTTATAACGAGATCTTAAGATCGAAATAAGATATGAGCCGGACATGAAGTACCGGTGTGCCAACTCTGCTTAAACAATGACTGGACTCCAGTAAATCTTTTAATCATTGACAACTGAAACAGGACCTTCCATCTGGATAAATTATACCCTTTCCATCTAAACTAACAAATACGCAATGGGAAATACAGATAAATGATTATTATTGTTATAATTTATGATATCAGTAATCTATTCTGCGCTATCACATGCTAACAGTTTTTTTATCAGCGAACGTCTGACTGGTGAAAGATGGATTGATGTTAAAATTCTTACATTAAAAAAAAAGTGTTTGTATGTATGTTTGTATTTATAAAAAATGTTTTTATGGCATTTTTTTTATTGAAATTCATTTATTTGTGTAGACAATCTGCAAAAAAAAAAAAAAAAAAAAAAAAAAAAAAAAAAAAAAAACATAAAATATATTTCGTTTGTACGGAAAATGAAAAAAATTTTTCATTTCATTTTTCATTAAAATTTGTTTAATCTTTTTCCTCATTATTTTCAAGCCAATTCCTGCCCCGTAGGGTTAACGTCGAACCATGGAGGGTGGGGCAAACATGTGCTTTCTCGAAGACACGTGAATCCAGCGTCACAGAGCAAAGCAACACACAGGGAAGAAAGTGCTATCTACCCTCTGCTACATACTTGAGCTCACACACACCCACAACCGGTTGTTGTCGCTGTGATGGACAGGGAATAGAGAATGCCACCCCATCCCACCCTGACAGCACGGCCAATTCTGCCCTCTTGGCTCCTGTCCACGTTTAGCTGTAGTATTCTCAGATCAACGATAGGCAACCTCAGGAACCTTGTCTTTTTGTTTCTGTTTGTGCGTCTCAACCTAATTACAGGAGCATTTTTCAAACCGTCGCACTATTTATTCTTATTATCGGAAAGCTTACGTGAATGGAAAGCGTTCGATTTTTGAAGAAAACTGAAAGAATATATATTTATTCATTTTCTACCGCTTATCCGAACTACCTCGGGTCACGGGGAGCCTGTGCCTATCTCAGGCGTCATCGGGCATCAAGGCAGGATACACCCCACCCAGGAACCCGTCGCAGGGCACACACACACACACTCATTCACTCACGCAATCACACACTACGGACAATTTTCCAGAGATGCCAATCAACCTACCATGCATGTCTTTGGACCGGGGGAGGAAACCGGAGTACCCGGAGGAAACATGAAAACTCCACACACACAAGGCAGAGGCAGGAATCGAACCCCAACCCTGGAGGTGTGAGGCGAACGTGCTAACCACTAAGCCATATATATCATTTATGAACTCACAAAAGTTTCACAAAAACGAGTTTCTACCACATCACAATAACAACGAACCCCAATTCCTGATTTAAAGCTTTGAGAAAACAAACAGCGACAATAAAACTTTCGTTTTGTTTTTTTTTTTATTATACTTTTCCACAACTTGACTTTATATATTCACTGCACAAGCTAGAAAAAAAAAAACATTTATTATTAAAGTTATTGTTAAGATTTACAGTAAGAGAGCTGTGTGTCAAGGTTACAATGGTTACAGCATGTTGCATCAGTGTGTCCTCACTTGACTTCTCTCTCTCTCTCTCTCTCTCTCTCTCTCTCTCTCTCTCAAGATAAAAGAAAGCAGGCCTCGTTCCGAAGCCGACACAAACGGAAGAATGCGATCTTACCAAACGCTCTCTATCTTCAGAAGTCAGACTTCTCCATTTTAAACTCTCTTAATAAGGCGGGAGATGACATCATCAAACATCAGGCAACATCTACTCGGAAGCCTGGCAGCCACCTTTTTATTATTATTATTATTATTATTATTATTATTATTATTATTTACACTGTTGAATAAACATCACAGCATTATGCAACAGGGACCAAACAATACCTAGGGTGCATGTTAGGTCATGTGCTAATTGTACAAGAACCGACCTTTGAAAGTGGGAGTGACAGATCACCGTGTGATAAAACAGTGATAGAAGGATGAACGTGTGGGTGATCGTGGAACAACCTAATATGTGTATATACAGACCCACTTAACCCATTTGAAGCCGTGTGCATGACACGCTGACGACGTGCGTGCATCCCTGCGTCACTAAATAAGTGTAAAAACCTGTCGTCCTGCTCGATTTCCGTCTTATCTCAATAATCATGCTTCGGTGTAGCTCCGGTTGAGCTGCATGTTATTCTGCTCGACTTCCTCGTCCTAAAGTCACTCTCAAAACAACACATGCTCTTTTTTGTATACATTAACACTTACACTCACTTAACACCCTAACGCTAAATACTCTACACCGCACATAAGAATCACACACCGGGAAAATGACAAACAGCTTATTTATGCAATATAATGAATATACAGTAAGAAGCAAACTTGCATGTGAATTTAGAAAAATATGTTCTGGAAAGAAAGAAAAAAAACAACAAAACGACAGAAAAGAACAGATGAAAACAATACCAGCTATGTGACGGCGAAGAATCGTTCATTCCTAGTAGCTTCTTCCTTCTTTAATCGTTTCAGGTTCATGAGGATGATCGTATGCTTTCTATGCTCGCGACCGACTTTTTTTTTTTTTTTTGAGTACACACACAACGTCCTGTTCGTTCAGCTCCTCCCTCTCTCTCTCTTTCTATCTCTCTCTCTCTCTCTCTCTCTCTCTCTCTCTCTCTCTCTCTCTCTGTGTACCTCTGATGCCAGAATCAAGACGCAATCTCATTGGACCAGAGGTATGGTGATTTACAAGAAATCCATCCGGCTTCTCTTTTCTCTCACCCCTCCTCTCTCTCTCTCTCTTTCTCTCTCTCTCTCTCTCCTCTTCCCTTTTAAGAAGACTGAAGTGTGACCTTTCAAAAAGCTCTCTCTCTCTTTCTTTCTCTCTCTTTCTTTCTTTCTCTCTCTCTCTCTCTCTCTTTCTTTCTTTCTTTCTTTCTTTCTCTCTCTCTCTCTCACTTCTGTCTTTCGCTCTTTCTCTCTCTCTTTCTTTCTCTCTCTGTCTTTCTCTCTCTCACTTCTCTCTCTCTCTCTCGCTCTCTCACTTCTCTCTCTCTCTCTTTCTTTCTCTCTCTCTCTTTCTTTCTCTATCTCTCTCTTTCTTTCTTTCTCTCTCTCTCTTTCTTTCTCTCTCTCTTTCTTTCTCTCTCACTTCTCTCTCTCTTTCTTTCTTTCTCTATCTCTCTCTTTCTTTCTCTCTCCCTCTTTCTTTTACTTTCTTTCTTTCTTTCTCCCTCTTTCTCTCTCTCTCTCTCTTTCTCTCTCTCTCTCTCTCTCTCTCTCTCTCTCTCTCTCTCTCTCTCCCTGGCTCTCTACCAGTCTGTCTTTTACTTAACTTTTATTCTCCGTCCATCACGGTAACACTTCTATCTTCTAGCACCTCAAATAAAACTGACTGCATGCTCAATCGATCACTAAATCCTGGAGGCTCTATAACATTGTTATTGTATTCACTACATTTACCATCTGAGGAACTATGATCTGGGAGAAGTTATTACGATGCCCCACCCTCCTGAGATCATATTATTCACTCTCGAGTGAACGATCGTTACTTTCCGCTTCCTCAATTCCTCTGCAGTGTCAGGACCGCAGAATATGTTGCCTATCGGTGTTGGGTCAGGAACCTTTAATACGTTTCTGAAAGGAGTTAAATACTGTATGGCAGAGGGCAAAAGTTTTCCGCCTTTAAACTATCTTGATCTTTTTGCTTTAAACATCCTAATGCTCACGATTCGACCACTTGTATTGTTTGTAATGATTCGAAAAACATCTGAGAAGCCCAACACACAGCAGAAAACATTTCCTCTTCTTCTGCGTTTCCTCACAAACAAAACACAACATGGAGGAATTTACAGTATGAACCAATATCATTTAATCAATTTAGGCAGCATTGTTTTTCCCCCTAACACGACAACATGGCAAAAAAAATTACAGTTGAAAAACTCAACTTGCTTTGGTGAAACTTCCACTTCCAAGCAATTCATTATGACCAGCCATGTTTTTTTTCTTTTCTTTCTTTCTTTTTTTTTTTTTTTCGGTTTACAGTCATGATGATTTATTAATGAACTATAATAGGCGTTAGACCACAAGTCTGAAATGACAGTCCTGTTTTGGTTCTGATATAAAATAAAGCTTGGAGGAAAACATCTGGGTGTTGGCTTTGACGTGACAGCATCAGAATCTGAACTGTGATGCAAACTGAACCTCGACTGCGTCGAATTAAACTGTGAACGTTTTCCAAAAACCGAACAAAGCGAGTCGCTTCTCATATCCTTATTTTCTGCTGAAGCTGTTTCAGGAAGTGAGAGTTCGCTCAAAGACGAGGCTTTCGTTTACTGTATTGTGTCCATAAAAACCCAAAGCGTACTCGGTGTATAGAAGCGACAACAACATCAGGTTCGCTGTCAAGAACTATTTTTCTAGGTATAACTGAAATTTTTCAGCACAAAGTAAATAAAGTTTGCACCACTGACAGTTTGGCGAGCAACTACTTGGGAGCTGAACATGAAGCAATTCACACACTCAGTATTGTGCCATAATAACAGACTTCGCATCTTTAATGCTCTGAAAGTACAAACCACACTGACCACTGGATACAAACTTTCTCATGCTCAGTAACATGCATGACTAAAAACTAAATATGCACCAGGTCTCTAACAGCAGAGAATGCGACCTAACAACATTCATGGCACAATCCATACTTATAATTACTGTATGCAGCAGCTTCCAAACATTTGCACATTTAATAAAAGTTTACACTAAAGACTAAATAGAGGCATTAACTTACTAACACCTGTAAAGAAATTGTCCGTTTGCATTAAAGTCGAAGTTTTTTTTTTGTCTACATAAACAGACGAATTCAACGCGTGGTCTCGGATTGATTGTAGCCTGATTAAACGCGTTCCACCGAAGGGCATGGAACACGTTTGCAAAAGCCTTTTTCTGCATAACAAAGATGAAACTATTGCATTGTTAACGTTCCTCAAATGTTTGTCCAATCTAATAAAAATGTGTCAACGCTTCACAGCAGTTAATTAGATTCAGGTTTCATCATTTGTCGCATAAGCGTGTAATAGAAGGCTTTTTTTTTTATACATTTACCTTATGACCACACACACACACACACAGTCGTGTCATGTTTTATACACATCTCACCACTTTTGAAAAGATTTATACTTGGCATCAATGTTCTATTGGGGTTCTCATAATAATGAATAATAATGATATAATTTTATATCAGATTTCAAGAAATTAATCAGTTATCACTCATTAAAACCACCGTTTTTTTCTTAAGTAAGTGACTAATATCGAGGAATACATCATCTGAAACGGAAATCTATCTGTGAAATCAATTCAATTCAATTCAGAGTAGCTTTTATGGATGTATAGAAACAGACTAAAAATGATCAAGTTTAAGATTAAGTTACTATTTGTCTCTAACATCTATCAATAATGATCACGATCGATGTGAATGTGGTGAGAAAAACATCCTGAGATGATATGAGGAAGAAACCTTGACAGGAACCAAACTCGAGACAAGAAATAACGTCGCTATAAATATTGTCATTTCTACAACGGTTTGTAATCGAGTAGAATTACGCAACCAAGAGCTCCTAACGTCGTTTCTGAGTTCGTTACAGACTTAACACTAATTCCTTCAAACGTTCGCTGACGAAGAGCCGAACGCAAAGCTGACGGACACAATGGGAGGAAATCCTGTTTAAAGTGATGCTTACTGCTGTAGATTGTCAGCATTTAAAATAAACGAATAAGTTAGTTCCTTTTATCACTTATGCTACAGCGACATACGATCAGATTTGTGAATTCAGTAAAACTCTGGTACAAGTTAATATATTAACAGATGGAAAAAAAAAATAAATTTGTTTTTAAGTCCACGTCGCATGACTATCGATGAAAAAAATGTGTTTGATATGTCGGAATGCATGAGAAAGACGGACTGTAGAGCTGCTCCTAATGGAAATCGGATGTTTCCTCTGCCCTGATGTCCTAACGGAAGGAGTGTACAGGAGTGGGAGGAGAGGAAAGAAGGAAAGTTTACACTCTGGATTGTGTGTAATAACCCGGGGGTGGGTGGTGGGTGTACCGAAAAGAAACTGGGAGCGGACGGTGTGTGTGTGTGAGCAATGAGAAGTTTTTAGAATAATGGGTTCAATAGGAGCTTTTCACATGGAGACAGTCAGCGAGAGGATAATGGCATTGACAAGAAAATGCAATGGCTTGGGCATGCATTCAAACTCTAAAAAAAAAAAAAAACATTGAAAATGCAGAACCAGAAAGCATGACACACACACACACACACACACACACACACACACACACACACACACAGGGCTATGACTCATGTACGCCCCCACAGATGTACAGGATGCTTAAGGCCTGAGTAAGACCCACTCTGAGCTTTGTATCTGAGGCCCAGAGGAACCTAAAGCCCCAAACCAGCTCCAACCTGCACCGGGTGACCTCTGTATACCCCTATAGCCCCACTTCCCCTATACCAACAATCCTCTGGGAGACTGAATAAATTCCCTACATTTAGCTACCACCCACACAGGGTGAATGAGTGTGTCTCTGTCTTTATACTGTATCATACACACCTCTCATGGGAGACCTAAAAATATATACAGTGGATGTTTATAAGGTTTATTCCGCAACACTGTACTGACAGAACATTTTTCCCATTCATATTTTCTAATACCAAAACCTAAAATGTATTTAATAATAATCCTCAAAATGCAACGATTCTATTTTACTTTCCCTTCTTTATATTTTACAGACCGAATCACAGCACATTCATTCCAGCACTATGTTTTCTTATTAAGCATTTTCCATTTTGAGTTACATTCAAAATATTTTTTAGATCGTCTTTTCGTTCTTCACGTCCGGGATCTGACAACAAGTCGATTGTTATAATGATGATTATTCTGCACCCGCACACACAAATGGTCATCAATAGTCTTCTTCAGCTTCACTTCGTGAATAAATCTTCATTTGAGGATTGCAATTCTCGTGTTATGCCGATTCCTGAGTGGACGAGTACTACTAAACATCTTCCAGTGAATTGATTTATGCTTTAACTAGTGTATGTTTGCAAAGAAACAGGATTTACACTCGAGTCCTCGTTTTTCAGAAATGTTTCCGCCGGACACTCGATGCTGAACCTCTCGGTGCTGAGATTTTCCAGCTGCTGTGGCAACCTCGACTAAACACGACTATACACGACGACACCTGTTTGCTCTGAGCAGCTAAAAATATATCCTGGATACAAAGCTATATCCAGTTTGCTATGCGGACTACGAGCGTACCCGTCGCAACACGGGCTCCATTCATATTTCGCATTCATTTACCACTATCATATATACTGGCATGTTCTGACTCGGAAGGATGTAACAGAATAATTCTCATAGCCAGACGTGGCCTTCTTCTTCAGTGGAAGTCCTCAGTCCCACCATCTCACTCACAATGGCTAAAGGATACAGCGTTTTTTATTAGGCTTGAGTAAATTAAATGTACGATAAGAGGTAATACCTCCAGGTTTTTTCATAAATGGCAACCGTTTATCTCATATTTCATAGGCCTTCAGGTTTTGCCGGATTAGGTTTTCTTTTCTTTTGTAAAATTAAAATTATTGGTACTCAATAATTAAAAAGGGGTGGGCGGGTGGTGGCTGGTTTGTTTTCTGATTTTCCTTTTTTACTTCCTTTTTATTATTGTTATTCTTGTAATTATTTTACTTTACTCCTTTTTCATGCAAAACCAAACTGGGATTCTGTATTGTTGTTTGATTTTGTTTGCAATAAAAAGATTTTGCAAAAAAAAAAAAAAAAAAAAAGAAAAAAAAAAGAAGAATTCTCATAATACAAATTCGTAAGAAACCGCACAAGTATCAACCTGCACTATTTCAGTGGAAGAAAAAAACTGCCTTTGTTTCGTCTTATTAATTTCTAGAAAAAGAAGAAGGAAAAGAGAGACTGGTGCTGCTCTAGCATAATTAATAACAGGAGCTCGTCTGCCGAACATTAACTGTAACTATACACGAAGAAATTGTATGATGATTCATGCTTAACGAATGAAAAAAACAGCAATGGTGTGGGATGAGGGGAAGTAAACACTTTGGGACATGCTGTTATAGGGAAATAATCAACTTTTGAGATGGTATCTGTGACTCTGCTTCAAGTCAGGTCACATCACACCACCTTGCTGTTGATTAATTTCCTATAAAAACACACACCAAGAGTATTCCTTACTTATTAGCCTGTAGCACTTTTCAAAATATGACAACGTATATTTTTATACTTGCTACTATACTTACACTTTGTAACCGGTAAATAGTATAAAAAGAAACTCTCACCAGAAAATGGTTGATCATTTGAAAAACTGATATAATTAGAATATATCGACTACACGCTAACGTGATTAGGAACGCAACAGATGTTTTCACACTAGCTATAATATCACAATAAAATCTTTAGCGGAAGAGAACAAGTGACGGCGGGTTGCTGACACTAGAACGTGAGGGAAATTCTCTTTCAACATCATAATCAATGGACTATACAAAGTACAACCCGAGCTCGATGTTGTTATCTATACTCGACAACCTTGCAATCCTGCTTGATTCATACATTTCAGGAAATCTACTTTAATATCGTTTCTATACAAATGAATTGTTTTTGTTGAGACTAAAACTGTCCAAAGTCAAAGACATACACTTTTACATGTATGCATGGAGCTAGCTTAGTCGTGCTAGCTGAGTGTTTAAATCTATTCAACTATATTTATTGATGAACTTTGTAAAACCACAACAATTTTCTTGTACCAGGCGTGTTTGTCAGTGTGCAACGTGGCAAACAAACATTGATCAGAATGTACGCAGAAGCATTTTATTATTGATTGAGACGTGTATGTGAACATTTTTATTGTTGTTTTTATTGTCATGATGTTTATTATGATGCAATTTCTTCCGTCCTGCCATCCTGACAGAATTTCTTTGACCGTTTAGGAAATGACCGGGGTCTCATACTGCATTTTCTATCATTTATCCCAGTAACTTCACATTCATTTATGTAACTTTTAACATTATATCTCAGAAAGCATTGTTTTAAATATTTTGCTCACATTATCCTGATGCAGACCTCAAAATTTGAGTTTGTGTATCTTTTGGTATGACTTTGGAAAATCCAAATATTTCCAGTTAGCTGTATGGAATTATAGTGTATTACTAAAATATCACATTTATTGTCCTGTTAACAAATAACGGATGACTTAAGGATCCTTGGATAAATTGATGTAAACTGCAGTCCACTTGTGAAAATTTGCTAATGTAAAATCATTCCAAAACTATTTATATGCTCAAAAAATATAACCG
Source organism: Tachysurus vachellii (assembly GCF_030014155.1). Classification (NCBI taxonomy): domain Eukaryota; kingdom Metazoa; phylum Chordata; class Actinopteri; order Siluriformes; family Bagridae; genus Tachysurus; species Tachysurus vachellii. The sequence goes on along the minus strand of NC_083477.1, from coordinate 4,215,071 downwards.
CTATTAATTTATTAGTTGTCATCTATTTTCATATTAATGTAACTTAGGTTATATAAAATATTTAAAAGTGCATAATTTAAAATAAATAAATAAATAAATAAAAGGAACAATATAATGTGCAAAATCCTGCTTTTCCTAACTCCAAATATCCCCTAAACAGAATATGAAATTATTATATAAAGTAAATAATAACCTGTTTATTATACACATTATACATACAAGGGTTCATTATAAGGGTTAATTACACTGGATTTGACTGTAAGTTATGAAAAAACGTGTCCAAATACGACATGTTTTAAATTATAACTAGTTTTACGTCCTAGTTCTAACTGTTTAAAATGTTATTCGAGCAAAATGAACACAAGAAAATCACAGATTTGTATATAAACTAAGCGACCCATGTACTAACATCCCAAAAGTATTTATACGCTCAAAAAATGTAAACGCTATTAATTTATTAGTTATTAACTGTCATCTATTTTCATATTCATATAACGTATATATAAAGTGTTTAAAAGTGCATAAATGAAAAATAAATAAATAAATAAATAAATAATAAAAGAAAGGAACTATATAGTGTGCAAAATCCTGCTTTTCCTAACTCCAAATATCCCCTTTATAATTTATATAAAGTAAATAATAACATGTTTATTATACACATTATACATACAAGGGTTCATTATAAGGGTTAATTACAATGGATTTAACTGTAAGTTATGAAAAAACGTGTCAAAACGTATCCAAACGTATAAAGTAAATAATAACCTGTTTATTATACACATTATACATACAAGGGTTCATTATAAGGGTTAATTACAATGGATTTAACTGTAAGTTATGAAAAAACGTGTCCAAATACGACGTGTTTTAAATTAAAACTAGTTTTACGTCTTAGTTTAAAATGTTATTCAAGCAAAATGAACGCAAGAAAAGCACAGATTTGTATATAAACCCAGCGACCATGCAAACGGAAACGGTTTTACGAATGGCTTCCTGGAAAAAAATAGAGCCAGTTAAAAAAAAAAACGTTAAAAATATTAAACGTTGGGTTTTTTTTTTAGATATTTATATATATATATATAATTTTTTGAGAAAATGTAAATGTGTTATGTTACTATAAAAAACCGTGTAAAGTTGTTTACAAGTTTAAATCTATAACTTTAACGCTAGTACTTCCGTCTGTTCCTCCGCCATTTCACAGCAACTGAATTGTGTCAAAATGTAAACCAAATAAAGCGAATTAGAGCGGAATTTATTCGAAACCGACCTTTCGGAGCCACATTGTAGCTATTCGGAGTAGTTAAAGTAAGATGAACTTACCTGTTTGGGTATAAATTGAGTGTAAAATAAAAAACACTGGTGGGTTTGGGCGGATTCTTCACTTCTCTGTTTGCCAGATGTGTTCAGCAGGAAGCTTATAACCATAAGGGGAGGTGGGATGGAGAGTCAAATAATAAGATCAGATTGCAAATTTGCATTTTAACCAGTATAACATGTCAAAATAGTGCAAAATACAACTGAAATGATTATGAATAATGAATGATTATTCAATTCAATTCATTCAAATTCAATTCCATTTATTTGTATAGAACTTTTAATAATTTCCCATTGTCTCAAATGAATACAGAAGATAGAGAGAGAGAAAAAATAAATAGATGATAATAATAATAATAATAATAATAATAATAATAATAATAATAATGGGGGGGCATGGTGGCTTTGTGGTTAGCACGATCTCCTCACACCTCCAGGGTTGGGGGTTCGATTCCCACCTCCGCCTTGTGTGTGTGGAGCTTGCATGTTCTCCCCGTGCCTCGGGGGTTTCCTCCGGGTACTCCGGTTTCCTCCCCCGGTCCAAAAACATGCATGGTAGGTTGATTGACATCTCTGGAAAATTATCCGTAGTGTGTGATTGCATGAGTGAATGAGTGTGTGTGTGCCCTGCAATGCGTTGGCACTCCGTCCACGTTGTATCCTGCCTTGATGCCCAATGACGCCTGAGATAGGCACAGGCTCCCCGTGACCCGAGAATAGTTTGGACAAGCGGTAGAAAATGAATAAATGAATGAAAGTTTAGAATTCATTTAAAAAATATTAACTTTTATTATTTATGATACTATATATCTACACCTGTCCCTAATGAGAAAGCCGGAGGCGACGGCGGTGAGGAAAAACTCCCTGAGATGATATGAGGAAGAAACCGTCAGAGGAACCAGGCTCAGAAGGGAACCCATCATCATTTGGGTGACACTGGACAGGAAATAGTGTAAATGTAAATAATGTCCTTTCTACAACAGTTTATAATAGGGCAACCGAAAGCTCCTGAGGAACTAACGGGTCCTCGTAAACTCTGAGTTCAGCGCAGATCTGATTGCTTGATTAAAGACCAGGCCATACAGCTAACTGGCACAACATTCGTTCAAAGAAGATTGTGAATGATGTGCTTTGTGATTCTGGTGATAATTTGTTGGTTGGTGTTGTATTTTCTTTATTTTCCTGAAAAGTTCACTCTGGCTTCATGGTAGGACATTATGCTGCATTCCACTAGTGGTTGTTATTCATAATTCCTGATCTCTGACCAGGAAAAATCAAATAAAATTCCACCATAAATTGGAATGCCTGCTTGGGAACTTGGGAACTTGGCATGTTCTCCTCAACCACAAGTTCCACCAAGTAAACGAACAGTAAAGAAAGTAATGCTTATTACCTTTTATTGAGTTTTTCTGTATATACAAGTGTACATGTAGGTGTTTACGTTAGATTAGTAAATATGCAGTCATACTGTTTTTGATATTTAAATTGATAACGTTGACTAATCCCGCAAAATAGCTTAGAAAATGACTTCATTATGAGTTATGACCTCACACTTCTGAGGTAACCGAAATGCAGACTTACTTACTACAAGATTACGAGATCTATGTAAAGCTGGACCGACTAAAGTGCCTCCGCACCACTCTCTATGATTACCTCAGCAGTGGGAGGTATGAATTACTTCATATTTTACCTCAGTGTGTTACCTCAAAGTACAAGTGAAAATTGTGAGCTAGCTAACTATGACGAGGAATGTATATTTACCTGACACTCAGAGCAGTGAACTATCGTGAGAGCAGTGAATATTTCTGTATGTTGACTCGTCTAAAACAAGTACTAGTACATTCAGTATACCTTATTTAAATGCATGACATGATATCACTAACTCAAGTCAGGTTTAAGAATAGATTTTATTTTCGAGTTAAAAGTTTTTTATTAACTCCTCGAATCGTTTTTGTCTAATACAATATTATTCGCACTATGGCACCGCTTTCAGCAAGAAGTCAGCCAGCATTGTGGGTAATGTGGGAAATGTTACCCAAAGTGAAGATCAACCAGTGTGTCAATAAAAGAAGTTTAAACTTAAAAAAACTTAAAAATCTTATTACAAAATAAATCTTGAATGCATGTAAAGACCTGATGTTGGTTTTGAGGATTAATATGCAGGTCATGTACGGTGTCTGTTCATGGTTATTTCCCACTTCTGCACACTTTGTACTTGGGTTTACTGTAGAGATATAGATACAATAGTGTAAGCAATTATTAATACAATACAAGTTTGAAATACAAACACTTTCTTACAAAATCACACAGTAATATTCTTGGAACAGGGTAGGGGGGCTTAAAGCAGAACATATGGCCTCATGAGGGATTCATTGTGCCCCCTTCTGGTGAATATTAATATTTTCTTTTCAATGTCCTGCTGAATGGCTGGCAAAATACAGGAAGTGCAGAAGGAAGCTTTCACGGTTTTATTGTATTTCTTACTTGCCATTGTTGTTACCAAGGTAGACACCATGTTGGTTAGGTTCGGGTGCAATGTAAGCAGATTTAGCACCTAGCATGATGAGCAGATTGGAAACAGTTTGTCTGCTTTTCATGTAAAACTCCCTGTGTTTTGTCACCCAAAGTCACCTGTAAACTCTGCTGGGTCTTATGTCATGGTGAAATATTTTTTAAGCAGAAATAAAGAAAGGAGACATTTTGACATTGTGATAATGACCTCAGAGGAGTTCAACCTCATCACCATGTTCACACATGAGTATGCCTTCCGGACAGGACAGGAACAGAGAGAAAGTTACAGCTTCTGAGTGCTAAAGGGTTCTGGAGAAGATAAAGAATAACCAGATAAGAGGAAGTGTAACCTTCACCAGAGTGATGGAAAGCATGTAGAAAAACAACTGTTATCTCACATGAAGTACGTGGCATGGCCACATTCAGCTGTCAACTAAACTGTCACTGCTGATTATGTGAAAAAACAGATAATCAGAAAATAATCCCTATATACACACACACACACACACACACACACACACATATATATATATATATATATATATATATATATATATATATATATATATATATATACACACACACACACACACACACACACACACACACATATATATATACACGTATATATATATACACATTATACACGTATATATATATATATATATATATATATATATATATATATATATATATATATATATATATATATACATATACATATATATATATATATATATATATATATATATATATATATATGACATAAATCCACAGGCCACATCAATATGGATTTATTATTTGATGGACGTTAAATGTTTATATTTATATTTTCCTTGGTTCAAATTACATTATTAGATATGAAAGACAATTATTTTTAGCTAACACGTGTGTGTATATATATACACACGTGTTAGCTAAAAATGTATATATATACATATATACATACAAATGTATTTTATGTATGTATACATTTGCTCATTTGCATACATTTATACATTTATACAACAGCATTTATACAACAGCAGCACTGGCAGCAGTTCAGGCTGCAAGACAATTCACAGGTTTATATTAGTGCACTAGTGCATTAGTGTTCTTTGTATTATCGGATCTAGCTTTTGCGTTACGCTTTCCATCACGGGAAAACTTCTTTAGGTCAGAGGAGTTTACAATTTGTGGTTTCTGTGTAACACGACAAGTAACGTTTTATCTTATTAAATTCAACACAAAAGGAAATAGATGCTGGTGAGAGAATGACTGTTTTAGCTGTTATAACGTACACTATATATGTGAGTATACAACTGCTGTTGTATAAGAAGAATGAGACACTAGGACACATGCTGCTGTATTCTAGACCTGCGTATTCTATTCGTTTCTGCTTTATCTCTTGCTGCTGCTCTTAGATCTACAGAATTAAAGAAAGTTTAGAGGAATCTACAGACTTCATCCAAAATGACTCTCATGCGCATGATGATGATCCTTTCAACACATTTCCTACCGTATGACTTTATGGTACAGAGTTGAGGATGAGTCATGATTAATAATCACACAGAACAAGAATACGGGTTGCCTTTTGCAGGGAAGAGGATGGGTTCCTCTCTAGGTTACTTCCAAATGTCATCTCAGGGAGTTTTTCCTTGCCACTGTAACCTGTGGCATTCTCAGTAGGGAGCTAAATTGTCTACAATAGTCTAAATCTGGATTTCCATGTCTGTGTTAAATGTGCTATCTAAATACACTCATCTCCGACTTTGACTAATCAAATGAAATTTACGTTCCATACAGTACAACCCGGTATGTTTTATTCGGTACATATGTAATCTAATGAGCTACTGAAACGGGTCAAAACATTAAAGTGTTATTTTCTAAATGCAATCAGATTGCAGTCGGTTATAGAGAAAATGGTCTGTCTGTGTATTGACCTAATTCTTTATTCTCAGAAATAAAATCATTCTTTATGTAACAATTAAAAATACAAAAACAAACTTGTTCATTCAGAACTGTTAACCTTTGGAGATGAAGAATATAATAAAGAATTTTAATATTTTCAGTGTTTTTAAAATTTATTTATTTATTTATTTATTTGTCTTTGCTTGTTTGTTTATTTATTTTATTATATTATTGCTAATATATAAATAAAAATAAATAAATAGATAAAGAATTTATCTATCTATTTATTTATTTATTTATTATTTTTAGTCCCCCCAGTAAGAACTCTGGTATTAACCATGAGTAGAAACAATCTCTTTTTTGTATAAAATTTAGCAAATGACCATCAAATCTTTATTGTCTTCAGAGAATAAAACTTTATTTCACAGCTCTGTACCTTATGATAAAGCCTGTAAATAGGACATGAATATAGCAAATAAAAACGTGTATATAGTTTTTGTATATACTTACTTTGTACATAGTATTTTTATTTACATCCTTTGTAAATATGCGAAACATTTTGTAAAAGGGACAAAGATTTCTGCCTTATTTTAATTGATCAGATCAATGGAAAGGCAGAGGGTAAATGCAAGGGCTGTTCACTCAACACTCCATGCAGTTAAAACTCATCAGTACAACATGCATAACATGATAGTTACAGGTTTATTTACGCTAGCTGCCACAATTCTGAGCACATTAGATTAAAGAAAATTATTTAACGCCATGAGTTCTGGGTCTTTAAGCTCTTATCCTACAATGCTTTAGAATGGTGTTCACTGTGAAAGTACCAATGGAGTCTTTTCCTAAACTGTCATAATTTGCATGACCAAAACAAATATATGTTGTAACTGTGTAATTAAATTGTCCATTACTAAGATTAACTGTAATTTAGACCTAAAGTAAGTTGGGATAATTACCATTTGGGCATTTAATTAGTTAATTGATTTATTTGCATGGAATAGACTCCAAAACACTTAGCTGAGTCTGAGCAAGCAAGCATGTAAGCATATACTGCCATTTCCGGAAATATTAGCAAGAACGAATGAATTAATTAGACAATGCAAAAATGTCCATCGTTAAAAATACTATTCAAACAAACTGAAGCTATTCAATTCAAATTCAATTCAAATGTATTTCTATAGCGCTTTTTAGAATAGCCATTGTCTCAAAGCAGCTTTACAGAACATAAACTTAAAGCAGAAGGTTATTATAAAGATTAATATAATACAAATTTTCAAGATTAATATTAGACTGATAGTTAAATGTGTTTGTATTTATCCCCAATGAACAAGTCTGAGGTGGTTCAGGTGACTGTGGGGAGGAAAAACTCCCTTAGATGGTAAAAGAGGAAACCTTGAGAGGAACCAGACTCAAAGGGGAACCTCATCCTCATATGGGTGACACTGGATGGTGTGATTATAAATATACAGTCTGATAAATGTTGTATTGATGAGGAGGTTGTTCTCCTGAAAGACCACATGGAGTTGGCATCTCCTCTATAGTATCACAGAGTCTAACTGAAGCTGGTAGATCTCTAGATGCCTCAGGATCCTCACAGAGTCGGCCTCGTCTCAGCGGAGGTCCAAAATCTTCATGGCTCGGAAGACGATCTGAGCTGGTACAAATTCTGGATGCCTCAGGATGGGTAGAAAGAGAGAAGCGGTAGAGAGGAATTAACGTAGCTGCTGTTCATAATATTAACAAGCACTAGATGATGATGATGATGTGCATTTGGTCTGATGTATTAGAGCACAATATTATGGGATGTATTATGTGTACACCTGACTAAGATGTGTTTTTAATCTACATTTAAACTGGGAAGTGTATCTGAGCACCGAACACTATCAGGAAGACTATTCTTATAAAGCTAGAGAAACTTTTATTCCACTTCAACCCCAATGACACTTGAAGTGTATTTAAAATAAAATAAATACTATTGACATCATTAAAAATGTTTTGTTTGGCTGTTATTACTCTCAGAAAAAAATGCATACACAGAGATTAACATGATTTTATTATTATAACGCTGATAACTAATAAGATACGTTTATTATTCTAATATACTGAATATCTATTTACTATGATCCTGTTTCTAGTATTATATAAAATGACAATGAATGGGGTTGTTTAATGTCCTGAAACACCACCAGGGGGCGCCCGCTCTGTGTAGATTTACAACTCTATTTAATGCAACGGACATTTGTCGAATTATTGACCAAATAAGGAATAAAGCAGAACGCACAAGATTCAATAAAACAATTTGCACGCAATAAGGATGAATAGACGTGAAAATCTTTGCAGCGGGGTGTTAAAACCAAACGCTTTAAACACAAACAAGATTGTTTTTATGACATAAATACGCTCAGTTAGTGCAAGTCATTCCAACTCCGTATCTGATTGGAGGATAAACCCGTCAATCAACTCGACTCGTTTTGTGATTGGTCAGTTCTTTCTTCTGCTTGGTCTGTAGGCGTTCCAGGGGCTTCAGATTCCGACGAGAGAGATAGAGAGAGGGCACAAAATGGCTGACAGGTTTTCAAGGTTCAACGAGGAACGTGATTTCCAGGTAAATAAATAACTGTAAGGATGAAGCTACGAAACAAGACTTGTACGTGGAGATCCTTTTGCAGCACCCGTAATTCTATTGAGGTCGTTTCTGTAGCACTGACTAGCTTAGGAGAGCTAGCATGTTTAGCTAAGTACGACAGACTAGCATTAGAGAAAGAGCTTCGTTGCTAACGAGGCTAATGAGTTTAAATAAATAACGTGTTGTTTCTAAACAGAGTTTGTTTATTTTGGATTAAAAGTTGTTATTGAGATATAACTGGTTTTAACTGGATATAACTGCCTGCTTTTAATACAAACCGTTTCTATGACAGTGACCCGGAATTGGCTTTGTGATGTTTAATAAATTGGCTTCATTATTATTATTATTATTATTATTATTTGGACACGTAGAAATGCTGGTCGTATGAATAGATGTTATGATACATGTTCAGCGTGGTTTAAAGGTTTTTTTAAACAATATTTTGAAACGATAACGTCAAATAAAATACTTCTGTCAGGCATGTTAGCTCGTAGGCTAACGCTAATCTGTACAACACACCCCGCTGTTTGTGCTTTTTGTTGTCGTCGCTTTGTTTTCTGCGAGTAGTAAAAAAAACAAAAAAAAAAACGTGTGTGGCCTTAAACGATCTGTAACGTGAGTGAAACTTTCCACGAATCGACACCTAGCGTGCTGCGATGATGGGTTAGCTAGTAATAAAGTTAGCTAGTAATAAAGCTAGCTGGATCTGTGGGTTGGATTAGCTCGAGTGATGGGGATTAGTGACAGCCTGCGAGTCTTTTTTAAGGTAAACAAAAGTAGCCCAGGGGCTAGAAATGGCCACCATGACGTCATAAACGTCGTTTGAATAGCTATTTATTGAAAGTTCAGGATTATTTGCATGACAGATAATAGATTGCAGACCCTTTGTTCCAGGAGCAAATCCTCTTAAATCATTTTTTTGAAATGATTGTACTTTTGTATACAAGAATACAAAGCAAATGTAAGTGAGTTAGTAAGTGAGAGCTTGGGGTACGGACACCGAAGGAATGGGTACGGACGGAGAATGAGAGAGTTTGGAAGGGTGTGTGGGATGATGGGGTGTGAGTGAGTGGTTGTCGTGAAACATTAGTGATTGGTGGAATCGGTGGTGATTAGTTATGGACTGTTAGAAACTTTGGTGTTCGGGGTGAATAGTTACGGACTGTTAGAAACGTTGGTGATTGGTGGAATCAGCGGTGATTAGTTATGGACTGTTAGAAACTTTGGTGTTCGGGGTGAATAGTTACGGACTGTTAGAAACGTTGGTGATTGGTGGAATCAGCGGTGATTAGTTATGGACTGTTAGAAACTTTGGTGTTCGGGGGTGAATAGTTACGGACTGTTAGAAACGTTGGTGATTGGTGGAATCGGCGGTGATTAGTTATGGACTGTTAGAAACGTTGGTGATCAGTGATTGGTGGAATCGGTGGTGAATAGTTACGGACTGTTAGAAACGTTGGTGATCAGTGATTGGTGGAATCGGTGGTGATTAGTTACGGACTGTTAAAAACGTTGGTGATCAGTGATTGGTAGAATCGGTGGTGATTAGTTACGGACTGTTAGAAACGTTGGTGATAAGTGATTGGTGGAATCGGTGGTGAATAGTTACGGACTTTTAGAAACGTTGGTGATTGGTGGAATTGGTGGTGATTAGTTATGGACTGTTAAAAACGTTGGTGATCAGTGATTGGTGGAATCGGTGGTGATTAGTTACAGACTGTTAGAATCGTTGATCCGTGATTGACCATTGGGAAGAGTGGTGATTAGTGATTGGTAAGAGTGGTGATCAGTTGGTCAGTTTGTGGTTATCGGCTCACGCGAGTGCAACTCAGTAGCAGCGTTACGAGACGGAGAGCCGTGTCAAGTGCAGGACATGTTGCCTAAGGGACCTTATGCTGAAACCGGACCTAGTGACAAAGGGCACTAACACTGCAAACCTGGAAGTTGTATAAGTTAAAGCTTGGTCCTGTTTTGTATGCTGCATGAGTCCTCCTTGGCTTTACCCATTACAATGCCTCTCTTGTTTTCATGCTTTTGCATAGCTGATTTGCAAGTTCGTGCTTATAATGCTAAAATGGTCTTCCATTTAGACTTGGAGCTTGTCCCGTGTATATTTACCTGTTCCTCTGTTGAGTTTAAGTGTTTCATTGGATCAATGCTCGAGTGTCTGCTTTAAATACACCAATTTTAAAAATTACCTCCTCACTTTGTATTAAAGATGAAACATTTGACCCACACCATATTGATATTCTGACACGTAGGTTCTGAGAAAACGTTTCTCTGCTCGTTCTGCCGTGCTTGTTGTTGCTTGTTTAGCAGCCCACATGGTGACACGAGTTTGTAAATTCAGCTTTTCAGCCACCTAACCCAGAGAGAGGCCTCGATGAGACGCTGTTATCTGCAGACAGATGGTCTTTCAACGTTGAACAAATGTTCAGCTCGGTTCTTCGCAAAACTTGTGATCTTGTCTCACTGCCCAGTTGTTGTTTATTTATTTTTTCTGTGTGTCTCTAATGGAGGAAACAGATGCTTTTTTTCTTTTTGCGATAACCAAAATTAGGGTCCCTGGTTCTAGATCAATGCTAATTACTTCTCAACATCAAATGAAAGTTAAATCATTACAAAAACAGTCACTTGCTGAAGACTTGGAGAAGTGTTGTGTTTGCCTTGTGGACAAACGCATTGTTGATGTACATTTATATTTCTTGAAATGCTACGTAATGCTCGAAGCTTTTTCATTTTTAGCTTGCGGCAAAATAAAACAAATGAATTGGAGTTGTTTAAAAAATAAGAAAAACCTATTTACATACACAACTTATAAACCTGTGAGCAGTTTTGTGCTTTATTGTGGGTTGATTATAATATGGTTGCATGTTTTTCTTTCCTTGTTTCTATCTTTAAAAAAGCCGATAGCCAAACACGCATATTTTAGTCTAATATTGTTTTATCTCTAAATGGGTATTTTTGTGGTGTTTAGTAAAAGCGTGAATTCTGCCCCTTTACACAATCAAACAGCAGTTGAACGAAAGAAACATTCAGTTTATTGCTATATTTAACTTTTTCATTATTATTCATCATTACTCCTCCGAGATAAGAGAGATCGATTCACAGGTCTTCATTGTTGTAACTGCTATCTGAATTTCAATGTTTTCCAGAGCTGGTAGCCAGAATACAAATCCACTGGGACACCTTTCTCTCACCTCAGAGAATTGTGGTTGTGTGTATGCATTTGTGCGTATTTGCAATTCATATTTCGTTATGTCCGGTCCTTCTGACGCATTTCCAAATCCTTGGTGATGTTTCATCTGTTCGGCGTGCAGGCTTGTCTCAGCTTTTTATTTTTTCTCTTTGATACCCGTCATGCAGATTGCGTATTGCCGGTTTGTTTTGTTTTGCTTTGCTTTCTTTGCATGACCTTGATCGAGAGTCCTCTATATTCAGTAGTCAGAGATTTTGGTCTGGTGATTGGCACAGCTGTGACATTTCCTCAGGCAGAACAGTGGCCATGTTAACAGCTCTAAGTGCTGCTCTAGGTCCGTGTGCGAGATTGTGAGTCATTTGGACTTGTACGACCCAGTAAAAGTACGAGTCGGATATTCCGATTGAAGCTTGAGTGAGTGTTGAGCCTACGCCAAAGCCATCTGCCTTACTGAAACTTTAAGCTTGCCGATCATTTGAAAGCGCCTCCTGAAGGTCAGAGCAGACAAGCTTATCTGTCTAAGGCTTCTGTTGACGTTGCACTCGCTTCCTGTTTGGCCTTTTCAGTGCGCTTCGGTTTCTGTGATGAGTTACACAGATGTACAGTAGGCTTATGCCATCATCCTATCAGGCCTCCTACCGGTCGCTGATTGATGATAATATAGCTCGTGGATTTTCAACAGGGGGGAAAAAAAGGGGTTTGACCTACACCATGTCTGTTGTGAATCATCATTACAGCGCAAAAATATTGCATCAAAAATACTACTAGTCTGCTTTAGCTGCAGCCGTTAGCTTTTAGTCAGGTTTTTGGTTTGTTTACCCGTAAACCCAGTCACGAATTTGGCAGAAGTCAGGAGTGTAAGCACACGGTCTGTGTGGGTATACTGTAAGCAGACTGTGAGCGACTACGTCACTGAAATTAGATCCGGGCAACTTTGGACGACTGTGTGTGTTTGTTATAATAAAGCGACCTTGGGTGTTAGAAAGGTGGCGTGTAAATTGATGGCAGTTTATTAAAGTTATGAAGCTTTTATCGTCATTTCAATCACATGTAGCTGACGCGGTACACAGTGATATAAAACGACGTTTCTCCAGGACCATGGTGCTACATAAAACAACAGAGTTAAGGACTTCACATACAGTTTATTAACAATCATAACTATAAAGCCACTGACTGACAGGTGAATTATATTGAGCTTGGCGCCTGTCTAGGGGTGGGATATATTAGCAGCAAGTGACAGACAGTTCTGAGTTGATGTGCTGGAAGCCTGGAAAAATGGGCAAGTGTGAAGATGTGAGAGACACTGACGAGGGCCAAATTGTGATGCTAGACCACCGTGTCAGAGCATCTCCAAAACAGCAGGTAGACACTTGGTTGGACGACTTGTCGGATCAGGCGGAACATCTTCATGAACATTGGCCTCCAAATTCCCCAGATCTCAGTTCGGTTGTGTATCTGTAGGGATGTGCTGGAAAAACTCGCACTGTAAAGGACTTAAATCAGCTGTCAACATCTTGGTGCTAGATACCACAACACGTCATGACGGGTCAGAGCTATTTTGACAGCACAAAAAGGACATGCACAAAATTAGTCAGGTCATTTTAACATGTTGGCTGATCAGAGATCGATCCAAACTAGGCAGATAATGGAAACACGTTACGACACGCAACCCTTTTATCGTCTGCAGATGGCATGTATTCTGACAGACATTTAAATCTTCTGACTTGATCAGTGACTCGTGTTGCTGTCATCCTTGTTGTCTCAATCCTAACATACATTAACGTTAGTCTTTTACATGCTTTTTAGAGTTCATGAATCTTCTCTGCTCTATTAAGTAAAAATGTTCAAGCAACATAGAATTTTCTTATTATTTAAAGCCGCGTCAGTTCTCGTGGGTTCCCAAGAGATCTCTTTAAACTTTAGCGCAGGGTTTCTTTTCTTAAATTTAGGCACGCAGGAGAAAAACATTATATAAATTATAGTTTGCTAATCAGAGTACGTCGGAGGTTAACATCGAAAGCTGTGTTTGTTCCTATATGAATATGCCCCTAAAGGCTCTAGTACGGTGGCCGAGAAGTGCAAAACAAATTAACAAATCCGAAAACACATTAACAAATCTGAAAACACAACGACAAGTCAGACAACCCGGAAGAGGTTGGTATAGTTTGTGATTGGAAACTTTCCATCATCGGACGAGACACCTTTCATTCACCTGTATATCTTGAATGACAGGTGTCTTGTCCAATGATCGGTAAGTTTCCATTCACAAACTATACCTACCTCTTCCGGGTTGTCTGAATCGGTGCACGAAACACATTAACAAACCCGAAAACACAACGACAATTCAGACAACCCAGAAGAGGTTGGTATAGTTTGTGATTGGAACACGTACCGATCATTGGACAAGACACCTGTCTGTCACTCAAGGTATACATGAAGTTCAACAGTCTGCCGCAGGGAAAAGTTGGAATGGATGGATGGAATGGATTACTGTGGATTAATTCTGTTATTTTCTTATATTTAAACGGAGAACTTTACACATTACACATAAGATTCCATACCTGTATATCTTGAGTGACAGGTGTCTTGTCCAATGATCGGTAAGTTTCCATTCAAAAACGATACACTACCGTTTCCGGGTTGTCTGACTTGTTGTGTATTCTGATTTGTTAATGTGTTTTCGGATTTGTTAATTTGTTTTCGGATTTGTTAATGTGTTTTCGGATTTGTTAATGTGTTTTCGGATTTGTTAATGTGTTTTCGGATTTGTTAATTTGTTTTCGGGTTTTGTTAATGTGTTTTCGGATTTGTTAATGTGTTTTCGGATTTGTTAATGTGTTTTCGGATTTCTTAATGTGTTAATGTGTTTTCGGATTTGTTCATTTGTTTTGCACTTCTCGTCCACCGTACTCTAGAGAGTCAGAGCAACACTTTGAAATCACTCTGTGAAGCAGAAACATCTGAACTAACCGTCCTCCTCTGCAGCGACCTTTAAGGGCAGAGATTTGGCCGGAGCTTTGATGACATACGGACACTTAGAGAGTGCTTTGTATGCAGTGTTGTGTAGTAGCAAACGTGTAAGTTAATAAAGTCATGCAAGACTTAACATTGTTCCTGTTCTCAAGATTGCAAATAGCAAATTTTAGCAAATGTCAACTAACTAGATTTTCCAAAAGCTGACGGTAAGCGGCTTGGTTTGAAGTGTAGCGAGGCACACAGGCACACAGGCACACAGTCTGTACACAGGCACGTTGAAACATTGCAGCAACAAATTAGTCATTATGCAGCTTCATAATCTCAATACTGTCTGTCTTCGTGTTGATTTCATGAGCAGGAAAGTTATTTTGGCTCTGCCTTGTGCAACAGAAGCATTTTTCATATGCCAGACCACCGTGGCTTCAGTCTAAAGTTTTCCACTTTTCTTGAGAAAACTTTTCACTTTTTTGAGATTTCTTGCGAGTTTTTTTTTCCCTTTCCCCCAGCCATTTTAAAGCTAACCTTTGGCTCGTTTGATCCCTTTCTTTCTGATTTTAGTAGTAGTATCAAGTAGTAGAATCACTATTTTGTAAGCTAAAAATATAAATGGCTAACAAGTGTCAAACTCTCAGTCAAGCTCGCTCACATGAGATGAAAACATGGTTTGTGATACTGGGACGGTTGTAACACCCCGTTACAACCGTCCCAGTATCACCAACCAAGTTTCATTATTATTTTAAAAACTAATCAAGCTAAAATAAAACGCCATAGTTTCCCTTTAATGTGCAAATTAAAAGTAAAATGTGTAATGTGCATTGCAAATTAAATGTAAAATGTCATCAAATTACATACATCCCACCTTTCTGTGGAGGGGATTGATTTTTCAAGAGCCATGGCATCGTCCTCCTCTCGTTCCCCCCACACTGTTCCCATAAGCTGCGGCCCTTGGAACGCAGTGTATATGGGCCACTGAAGAGACTGGTATACAACTGCTGTGACGGCTGGATGAAAGCTCATCCAGGAGACACAATGTCCATTTATGATCTGCCAGGCATTGTGAATAGTGCGCTTCCCCGTGCTGCATCACCGACAAATATTCAGGCAGGGTTTGCATGCACTGGAATTTGGCCTTTTAATAGGAATATTTCGGATATCCCTAGTCACAGACTGCCCAATGCCAGCAGTGACACCAGAGGTTCCATCTTCCTCTACAACTCCATCACCCAATGTGGCAACGGTG
Source organism: Tachysurus vachellii (assembly GCF_030014155.1). Taxonomy (NCBI): domain Eukaryota; kingdom Metazoa; phylum Chordata; class Actinopteri; order Siluriformes; family Bagridae; genus Tachysurus; species Tachysurus vachellii. The sequence continues at coordinate 4,199,315 of NC_083477.1, read as the reverse complement.
GCATCCTCCATGCCACTTAGAGCATCATCTCCTGTCAGACCATGTGTGGTGTCCAAGCCTGAGCCATTATCCTCTGCTATGGACACAACTTTTTCACCTGTGTCCATCCGTCCACACCCAAAAGCTGACCCAAGAAAGCAGACGACAAGGGGCAGGAAAAGAAGGGAAATCTGGGCACACAAGAACCACACAGACGGAAGGGATTTTTACACTTGCCACAACTGTGACTCGGACTAGGTCTACCGAGCCCCCCCCACCCCCTCTCTCTCTGTTTTTGAGAATGTTTGAGTTCATGTTTAACCTTTTTTGAGGTGTTCTACCCAATAAATAATTTCCTTGCATTCTAATTTGACAGCTTCATCCTCTTCTTTTTTTGTCATTTGTGTGAAAAAAAAGGTAATCATTACTTAAAAACATAAAACGAATAGTCACAATAACACGGCTGATCAATAATATTTTCTATTTTGAGTATATGATTGATTCATTATGTATATTTTAGACATGCTACAACCGTCCCTGTACACTGGGACGGTTGTAACAGTGGAGGGACTGTATTAAAATTAATTTTGCAACCTGTACATATTTCATAAAACCACTTAAATACATTGTTTCAGCAGTTGACAGATTGAAGTTTATAATATAAAAATTGCAAAAAGTGTTACAACTGTCCCTGGTCTCCCCTATGTCACATTTACAGACGCCCTTCTTATCCAGAGCGACTTACATTTTTTTAAATCTCATTTTATATAATAATTGATGGTTAAGGGCCTTGCTCAGGGGCCCAGCAGTGGCAGCCTGGTGGACCAGGGAATCGAACTCAAAACCTTTCCGAGGGTCACCATGGAGCATACGGCCACGCCGAGCCTAAACTGTGCTCGTGTGTCACCGCAGGGAGTGTCCTTATCAGTGTGATGAATCACGTTAATTTGTGGCTTTCGGCACCGCAATTCAGATTAAAAATGGTAACAGTTTGGAGTCATTTAAGTAAACGCTTCCAGGGTTTTGGCTCTTGTGTGTGGCATGGGAGTGCGAGCTGGTTAGAGCGGTTTAAATGTAGATGAGATGAGGGCAGTGATTTGAATGACCGACTTGTCATTGGAACGTCATTGAGGTTCAGCGCCTGCGTCACGTGATCGACCTGGTTGCAGAACGTCTTGCGAAATTGTACTATAGCTAAGATGAATTGGTTCACCAGCTTTTTCTTAATAGAAATGTTTTGTTTGCACTTTTAACACTTCAATATAACGGTATGAAGTCAGGAAGTCATAGGTTTACGTTAACGCGCTTACAAAAAGTTCATTGTTTTCATGGTAACACCTTAGACAGGGACACAATACAGTTGCATCTGTAAAGTAAAAATAAATATTAATCCTGTGTGAATTAGGCTTTAATCAAATGAAGACATGGAAATTTATTAGAAACTAGTCCACTTTAGAAAACGCGACCCAGTCGTGACGGACTGATCGAGCGAGTCTACGCTAATACGACCACGCTTGGTAGGAAAAACACGGTTATTCTGTGAGCTCAGGCTTTTTGGAGTTCTCTCTGTTTTCTGAATAACACCAAGTCATTGATAGTAAGTAATGATAAATAAGATGCCATTTTTTTTCACTCGCAGACAACGAAACCTTGATTATCCTCGGATATCGGTCAATCAATCAAAAAAAAAGAAAAGAATGAAAATACGTGGCTGAAAACAATTTGCAGAATTTAATAACTCGCACTTTACACCAGAGGTGGGAGTAAGTCACACACGTGCAAGTCTCATGTCAGTCATGCAAGTCCGAGTCATTTTTTTGTGAGAGTCAAGTCAAGTCACTGCTTTATGTCAAGCAATTCAAGTCAAGTCGTAGCTTGAGTCAAGCAAGTCACTGGCAAGTCATACAGATGTTTGATTTAACTAAATGTATATATTAAACAAAGTTAAATCTACAGTATGTATGGACTATGAGAGTTTTATTTGTACCAAAAAATGATTATATGCATTTATTTTTAAAAGGTGTCGACATACAGGTGAGTTGTAAATACAATAAAAATCTAAAAATGAAAAACTACAAAGCCTAAGATGTAAAAGTAACTGAAATAAGGCCAACATAAAAGCATGAAAAGTTTCAATATGCCACAAACATGGCAGAAGACCATGGAAAAGTGTATATATAAAAAAGTACAATGGTTTCTTTGCAACCAAATGGCATTTTTTGAACAGGCATTCCCTTTTAATGGGACATGAACACATCCTTAAATTAGATCCTTCCTTTTTAACAACAGAATAACAACAATCAATCACGTCAACCAAAAAATGTTAATTATTGAATCACACAAACCTTGAAGTGAATTAACTATTGGGTGGGGGGGGGGGGGGAGATGATTGGAGTGAGTGTAATTTATTAATTAAAGGGATAGTTCACCTAAAAATTAAAATTCTGTTATCTTTTTCTCACCCTCGTGATGTTACAAACCTGTATAAATTTCTTTGTTTTGATGAACACGCATGTATGGCTCATGAATGGTTTGGTTACAAACATTCCTTAAAATATCTTCCTCCGTGTTCATCAGAACAAAGAAATTTATAGCATCATTATAAGGTTTGTAACATCATGAGGGTAAGAAAATTATAAAAGAATTTTTTTATTTTTGGGTGAACTATCCCTTTAAATTGAATGTGTGTGCATGCGAGACAAGAATATGGCTGTGCTTGCAACTCTGAAGTTTTTTATTTTTATATTTATGTTTTTTATATATATGTGCATCCCCATAAACGATCCATACGCTTTTCACTCAAAGCCTAACACTGAAGACCAATTATAAGACCTATTGCAAAAAATCTGACATTTCCACATAAACAGTGACCAACCATTTACACTACATTGCGCTTACTAAAAATTTAATTTGATAGAACTTTGTCATTCAATTGTGAGCGATGTGGTCGCATTCTGATGTTCTTCTCTTCTCATCTTGCACAAAATCCCGGTACCCGAACTTAATTATTTTTGGTGTGGCGCCTTCCATGTTTCGGCACGACTGTTAAGGTTTATTAGTTAGTGCGCGCTCCCTCTGCTTGCCTGCTGCGTCACATGGTTAGATTACGCTCTTGTGTGCGTTTAAAAACAGATTTAAAAAAAAATAATTATTTCGAGTCATTTAACTCAAGTCCGAGTCAAGTCTCAAGTCATGAATGTCAAGTCAACGTCAAGTCGAGTCTTTTTTTTTTAATATTTGTCTAGTAAGTCTCAACTGTGCGACTTAAGTCCGACTCGAGTCAAGTCATATGACTCGAGTCCCTCATCTCTGCTTTACACTCACGCAAATGTAATTAAGTATAACTACGTAATAAAAGGAATCCTAACTAAAATCATTTCCAGTATAAAAAAAAATCTTTATTCCTGCTCCTTTTTATTTCCCCCCCTCAAATCCACAACTTTGTTCTGGTATCAGGTCGATACTTTATTTTCAGCTGTGTTTTTTATTTATTTTTTTTTTTTGTTTTGGTTAAACGCATCTCTACTCTTTGTGCCTGCAGGGCGGGAATCACTTTGACCAGTATGACGAGGGCCAGTTGGAGTTGGAACAGGCCTCCCTGGACAAGCCCATAGAACCGGTAAGATCGCATCCCTCACCTCATACCATTTGCATTAGATCCACGGCTGATTGTGTGTGTGTACGAGTGGATGATTGGTGCAGTCAAGAATTTATAGCCACACCTCCTCTGCTGTCAGCCCCGCCTCTTGTCATTGTCACGTTGCCCCAATTTTAACGACAGTAAAAAAAAAAATCTCCGCTCCCCTTTTACTTGTGATTTATGTCCCTAAAATCCTTCCCAGCTCTCTCTCTCTCCCCTCTCTCATTGTCGTTAGCATAGTCACAACACGATGGAGGAGAGGAGAGCTGACGGATTGTACCAATCACTGTGATCAACCGCACACAGTTTCACTTTGATCACAGATATGAGTGCTGTGTGTATGTGGAAGTGTGTGTGACAGATGATGTTATCTGTAAGCGTACGCGGTCATGCCCGTGACCCGTCTCTGTCATTTTGACATGTTTATCGATTTTTAAAAAAAAAAGCGTGGAGTGGATGGCACACTGTCCCCGTTTTTTTTGTATTTATTTGTTTTATATAATATGTTTGGTCGACGAAAACACAGCTGTTTGGAAACGGTATAACATCCGCATCTTTTATCAACACAAAGCTAGCTCTTTTTAAGGAGCTGTATTCACAGGAATTTCCACACCCCATGTGTATTTGCTCTTACTAAGAGCCTTTGAGAAGTCACCGAAGGACCTCGTTTGCTAGCGCACTGCAAACACACATCTATGCCACCGTTACAAAACCGTACCTCGTTCGGAGAATTGCTTTTATAATGAAGATGTATTTATTTAATTGTTTACAGTGGATATAAAAATGTCTATACACCCCCTTGTAAAAACAAATAAAATTCGAGTTTTTTTTTTTCTTTTCATTTTAAGTATTTAAATGAAAAACAAATATTAAAGTTCTAAGGGAGAATAAGTACACACCGCCATAACTAATATTTAATGCAACTTTCACGGAATACGGCACTGTTTTGGATAAAAGTATATTGACGAAACATCTTGATTGTTTATTTTATTTCACTCAAACTTTGTTTGTCTTGGAAGTCATTCTCTAAGGGTTTGATATGATTTAGATACTTCTTTTTTTTTTTTTTGGAGCTTTCCATCTATCTTGCCTAGAGCTCCAGTCTCCATAGCACGATGCTGTCACCACCGTGCTTCAACATTAGTAAAGATCTTGAAGGTCCACGCGGTTCAGGGCGATGTAGGCAAACGTTATTATTTCTTATGTTGGAAACGACCTCCGGTTTTGTATCCACTGTATTCATGAATTCGTTTAATTTCATCGCTCGAGTAACTCGTCATATTGGACAATAGCATTCACGCTCGCTCGCGGAAGTGTGCTGTACCATCTTTACCACTGTAGTAGCTCCCGTGCAGGCTGCTGACTGACCCTTTCAGCTAAAGCCTTCCACTGAACCTACTTCACAGCTTTAGTGTTGCTTACAGTGCCCAAAAACGTCTCCAGTACTCCATCGTCAATATTTGTTCTTTCATGTCTCAGAAACCTCAGACATCGTTTTGTAACGATGCGACGAAAACAGACGAACAGACGATCCGTCAGAATCCCTTTGTCGGTTGCGTTGTATGTTAAGTGTGTTCTCCACTCCACAAAGTGATCGTGTGTGTGTGTGTGGTATGTATAATGGCTACTTGTGTGTGCGCAAGTGTGTGCGTGATTGCACTCCAGTGATCTGTGTATATGTTTTGTTTTTGTGTTAGTGTCTGTGTAGGACAGTAATTTCAGATATTTACAGTATTGTACACAACTTGGGGTGTTCGACATTTCTCTCCCGCAGCGAATTGGCCCCAATTAGCTAAGCAGCTCTGACCCGGTTTGTATCTGCACGCTCTGCTCTCCTACTCCTGTCTCTTTAGGGGCTCCTTGTAACGCTTATCTCACTCTGTCTTTCTATATCTCTGTCTCTGTCCCTTGCACACACCTTTTCTGTGTCTCTCTCACACATGTTCTGCCTCTTTCTCTCTCTCTCTCTCTCTCTCTCTCTCTCTCTCTCTCTCTCTCCAACACAGTGATTCGGTGTACAGTACCCTCTGTCATTATGTGCTGGCATGGTGCTTGTGCAACTGGGACTGCATTATTCGCTGATTAGGCATGTAGATAATACCGCAGGCAGCCGTTTTTTTCCTTATTAATTTCTTTTTATTTCTTTGTTTCTTTGAGATTTTTTTTGTTCTTCATCTAGAGTCAAGTTTGCCTGACTGCCCTCCTCATCTCTATATAGCTCTCTCTGCTCCAGTATGTGATGTAAAACCTTCAAAAACATTTGTCATGAAATGAAACAGTACATTATTATATCATTGATTTATGCTTTAGCATAAAACAGCGTACATGCGAATTAAAAACCTTAAAAACCATTAAAAATGCGAATTATAAAACCGGTTATAGCTAGCGGTTCTGATATTAAACGAATACATTTGTTAAGTAGTAGCTCTATTTAGGGCTGGACAATGTGGGGATTTATTTATTTATTTATTTTATATTTATTTATAATTTTTTCAAACCATATTTTTAATACAAATTTAATACAAAAAAAAATGCGTTTTCCCGCTCTTTTTTTTAAAAAAAAAAAGTAAAATTCTTAAATAAAACATATGGTAACAAAAATTAAGAATTTTACTTAAAAAAAAAAAAAGTGCGAGACAACGCATTTTTTTCTTTCTAAAATTTGTATTAAAAATATGGTTTAAAAAATGTTAAATAAATCTAAAATAAATAAATTAAATAAATTAAAACAAATTCTTCTTAAAAGTAAAGTAAAAGTACTTTTTAAGAAAAGTAAAACATATGGTAACAAAAATTTTCCTAAAGAAAAAAATGCACTTTTTTTTAATATTTTTTTATTTATTTATTTTTTTAAATAACGTTCGTAATTCTTTTTTAACATTTTTTTTTTTTAATTTGGCTATTTATAGTGTATTTTTCTACTACCATTCTTTCCAGAGATTTGTGATTTTTACATTTTTGTCTCATTGTCCAGTTTGGCGTTTACACCATTTACTGAATTAAATAATTTATTGACTAAAAGCTTATATTTGCATTCATGTTGTGGTTCTAGTAGAAAAGAAGAAATCAGCCAGCGTGTTGGGGTCGGGTCGCTGATTTTAAAATAAATTTCTGGCAGCTCGTATCTGTGAAAGAGAAAAGGTTAGTTTATAGTATTATTTTTAGTTTGGAGTGGATGGCAGAGAGAGAGAGAGAGAGCAGGAGAACGGAGACGTGGCCTGGCAGCTGGCTGACTGAAGAGATTTGTGCTCCTGCGCTATTGTCTATGGAGGGACGCAGAGAGCAGAGTCATCACACACACACACACACACACACACACACACACACACACACACACACACACACAGACCAATGCAGAGACTCTGCAGTGCCTGTTGTGATGACAGTCACTGTTATAAAACCATACCTAATAAGGACTCGATTTGAGTTTGGCCATATCAGTTAATCTGCAGATTTACATTCCGAACATGGATTTGTCCTTCAGTGTCCTGCTCTGGAACCTGGACCCACAGCAGGAAAAGCCAGCGCTATTATTCCCAAGCCCCCCACACCCCCCATCCACCGCTGCGACGAACGCGTCAAGAGCGTGTGTGTGTCCAACTCTTACTTCTCTGCGCCCCTTTTATGCCGCACATTGTGTGTGATCTATAGGCAGTTAGAGGTCTGTGGTTCTTTTAAACCGGAATACTTTTATCCAACTCTTCCACATTTCTTCCTCTTTTCTTCTCTCTTTGATGCTTTTATCTACATTCTTTCAACATTTTTTTGTTTCTTTTGCATGTGCTATCTCGGTAGCAGTCATACTTGTATCTCATCTCCAATTATGTAATCTCTCTTTTATGTTTGTCACAAACAACCTCAGAGACATGGGAGATGTGCACTGGGCAGCTGTAATGTTAGATCTCTAACACACACACACACACACACACACACACGTCTAATTTCAGGTATCTGCACTTCTGTACATCTTTCTTTGTCCCCAACAAAACACACACACATACGTCTAATTTCAGGTATCTGCACTTCTGTACATCTTTCTTTGTCCCCAACAAAACACACACACACACAAACAAAGCTTCACTGTTTGTCTTGATTGGTTTTGGGAATCTGAAGCACATTAAGGGCAGCACACATGTACCTAATGGGCAGCTATGGACATTTAGTTGAATTTAATAAATTAAGGGAGTTTAAAGATGAGGCATTCTTAAAAAAGTAAGTTTTGGCCACTAGGCTCGTGTTAGGTTGGAAAGCCGATTTGACTCTTGGAGTCCAGGTAAAATTAAACACACACACACACACATCATTTGAAAGCTGAATCCAAGAATGTTCTGTAGAGGAAAGGTCGGAAGTCATTTTCCATCTGCCGTGGAAACTCCACTCTGGAGCCGGAACCGCTCTCTCCATCAGGCCGAACCATTTTGGGATGTTACTCTTCAGTAAATAGAGTGCAGGGGAACTCCAAACAGTACCACAAAGATACATGGTGGGATTTTCCTTATCCTTAAATGACGATGCACATAATTTTTGTACATCAGTCTGCAGTGTGTTACTCCAGTATGCAACACCTCACACGTTTTATCATTAACACAATATATTTTGACGTCACGTAGCTTTCATTACAGCTGTGATGGTCATTCCCTCACCAGCCCCCCTCCCCCCCTATCTTTTTCTCATTCTATCTGTCTCTGAAAAGCCTGTCTGGAATTTTTTAGGACTCACTGACACTTAGGCCACGTTCACACTGCAGGTAAAAGTGGCCCAATTCTGATTTTTTTTGGGGTCAAGACTTCTTCAGGTGTAGTGTGAACACTCAAATCTAGCCCAGATCTGATTTTTTTCAAATCAGATTCAGACCACTTCCATATGTGGTCCTGAATCAGACCCAAATCCGATTTTTTCCAATGTGGCCGCAGTGTGAACAACCAAGGCGGATTTGATGCGACTTTTACGTCAATCTACATCGACATTCGTCACAATTATGCGCCGGCGAGTACGCACACAAACGTGACTACGCCTACAAAATGGATCAAATAATCAAAAGTTGCCCTCAACATCCGAAAATTTTCAAAACTCTGTGCCGCACAAACATTTAGAAAGAAAAGCGAAAATGCTTACTTCCTCCATAACCTCGCCAACTTTAGCGCAACGGCGTGCTACGTGTGACGTCATTGTTATTGTTCGTTTGCGCATGCGGGTCAGTTCGAAACAGCAAACAGTTCACACTGGTATCTGATATAGGCCACATTTTAAAAGGTAATGTGAACAGCCAAACAAAAAAATCAGATCTGAGCAAAATATCCGAATTGAGCATTAAGACTTGCAGTGTGAACGTGGCTTTATAGACTAAGACTATAGACTAAAATCTATAAATTTTAAATAAATACTTTAAGTAGCAGCACTTTTTTTATTTATCGTTTATTTTTAAGTTTGCGCTCCGCGTACGATCGATCCGTAACTACAGAAAACGCAACGTATTAGAACAAGCGTATCGCTATTAACCTGGAGTTCTTTCTGAGCCGTGTATCTGTTGTACAAAAACGATGCGCTCATTCTGACCAATCGAATTCAGAAATTAAAAACTGCACTTACAAAACGTGTTCAGCTGTTTTACAAGCGTTAAGAAGTTAATTTAGTTTTAACACAAGTGCTAAGTTTCACTTCAGTTGCTGCTTCAAGCATAAAGTGAAACTTTGTGCGATTTGGTTTTTATCATCGAGAGTTCTCGAAATGTTTCAACAAGGTGAGATAAAATTGAAATAGCTTCAGCTACACACATACTGACCTGTACATCTCTCTCTCTCTCTCTCTCTCTCTCTCTCTCTCTCTCTCTCCTTTTAGACCCCTCCTCTTTGTTTTAGTCTCCTAACCCCCCTCCATTCTCCCTACTTCTTCTCACAGTCCCCTCTCATTGGGTTATTAGCAGCACATTGCACACCTCCCTCCCTCTCTCTCTCTGTCTCTCTCTCTCTCTCTCCCCATCCATCCATCAAACACTATCCTTGTGGGATTGAGTGTACCTGTTTGGACAATATAATAATTTTTTTTCTTTTATTTTAACAACTACAGGCTGACAGTGGGATTGTGTATGTCTGACACCGTCACTGTCGTAATGTAGTGTGGGGGTGGGGGGCATTTGCACTAGTAGAGAGATGTAGAGTCTGGCCGTTTTCTTCCGTTTTGTGTGACGTTTGACTGTTCTTTTGACAGGCCAGGGTTTTAAAAGCCAGGTTCGTATGGACATGTTTTCACTCCACTTGCACTGCTGTTGGACTCTTTGGCGTTGTTGCCTCTCATCTGTCTGTTTTTATTTTAGCGCATTCATCTGTTCATCCGCCCAAAACCCGCCTCTCTTGTCCTGGTCACACCGCAAAACATCTGCTTGTCAGTGCCTCCGGCTCCCTCGCAGAGCCTGGTATAGCGAACTCTGATTGGCTACGTGAAAAATTATATCAGTCTTTTCTTCTCTGATTGGCTTGAATGTAGGGTGGATTTCTAGGGAATATGAGGTCATCTCTGCCCTCTCCCCATTCAAATGCAGTTCCTGTCCTATAAACCCCCCCCCTCGCTCTCTCTCTCTCTCTCTCTCTCTCTCTGTCTCTCTCTCTCTCCCCCCTTCTTACTCTCTCTCCCTGGCTCTCTCTCTCTCTCTCTGCATCTCTCTCTCTGCATCTCTCTCTCTCTGTACTCTCTCTCTCTCCCTCTCTCTCTCTCTGCATCTCTCTCTCTGCATCTCTCTCTGTACTCTCTCTCTACCTCCCCCTCTCCCGCCCTCTCCCCCCTTCTTTCTCTCTACCTCCCCCTCTCCCGCCCTCTCCCCCCTTCTTTCTCTCTCTCTGCATCCTGCATCTCTCTCTCTCTGTATCTCTCTCTGTATATCTCTCTCTCTCTGTTCTCTCTCTCTCTCTCTCTCTCTCTCTCTCTTCTCTCTCTCTCTCTCTCTCTCTCTCTCTCTTCTCTCTCTCTCTCTCTCCCCCTCCCCCCCACCCCCTGCATTCTGCAGAACCACTGCATTGCAGGCCCTTTGGTGCAATGCTTACTGCAAGCATGTGCACAGCTGATGAATGGAGGGGAAAAAAGGCACCACACCGCTCGTCTTTCCCTTCAAGATTCGGTCTCGATGCCGACATTAACTCAGTCTCCACGTCCCCCCCCCCCCCCCCCCCCAACACCCCCCCCCCCCCCTTCTTGAAAGGCTGCAGGCGTGAATCTATAATAGGAAATCTCCCAGGCTCCTCTCTCGCCTTCCTTTTCTTCAGCTTGTAATCGGATCAGCAGGAGATACATAGACTTATTTGGAAGAAGTGCCTGGGTATCCCGAGCCACACTGGGCACGTCGGACAGGATTATAACCCCACAACTCCCTATTTCCGAAAAAGTACAAGTTACATTTTGAAGTTTGAGCAGAGTTGATTTCAGCTACACTTAAATAATAATCAGAATACTCCTCATGTGTAGAGGTGCTGATGCAGAGGCGTGTTTTGTGCCGGTGACCACATCCACCCAACCGTCATGCACTAACTATCGTTCACTGCTCACGCCTTTGACTCTACGACCCACGTCCTCATGGCTCGGCCTGCTTCGGTCTAACCTCGCCCCCTGTTCTCCCTCGCCTGTGTCCTCAGTCTAGAGAAGCTTGTGCGTTCCTGTGCCTGCTCTCATCTCTAACTACCATCCACGGTTCCTTTTTCCTCCCTGTATACACTTCAGTATACGCTCCGTACTAACACCGCCGCCTCCTTTTTGTTAAAGTGGATTTAACAAAAAGCTGCATGCTGGTTTTATGGTTTTGGTGATCACCTTTTTTATTGATTTTTTTTTTTTTTTTTTTTTTCTTCTCCACATTTCTCATGATTTACTTTTTGTTTCTAGATTGTTACACGCAGTTGTTTTTTCCTTTCTCCATTCTGTGTGCTTGGAATGATTAGCATCAATTATTTTGGCTTGTTGTAGTTTGAAGTAATGGAATAGTGTTGCATTTTAATTTTTTTCCCAATATCAAGTGTTAGAACAGTATCTTATCCCGACACTCACTCTCTCTCTCTCTTTTTATTTTATTTTTTTATTTTTTGTTGTCTGTTTTTTGTCCCCTCTCCCACGCACACACACGTGCACATACATTGGGCCTCCTAATGGTAACCCGAGGCCTCTGTCTCTTTCTCTCTGTCTATCTTTCCATTTTTTCCCCCTTTTCTTTCTCTCTCTCTCTCTCTCTCTGTCTCACTCTCTTGTTGGCTGCATACTGTATGTTTCGTGGTGGTTCTGTTGTCATGGTGAACTCACGGAAAGCTTGTGGACGTTTTTATGTTGATGCAAGGTGTTGTATTGCTTCTGTATTTCTTTTTCTTTCGTTTGTTTGCATATTAATCTCTCAATCTCTCTCTCTCTCTCTCTCTCTCTCTCTCCGACGTGGCTTATATATGTATGTACGTGCCATGATGTAACTGCACATATATAACCGTGCGTTCTTTTTTTTTTTTTTTTTTTTTTTCCCTTACTCTGAAACTGAAGGTGAATCAGTAGACTCAGAGTTTTTTTTCCTGCAGTTTGTGTGCTGGCTGTTTTAAGTCCAATGTTTGGTGAATGAAGAATGCATCAGTTACTGTATAGATCAGGTTTAAGGCTTTAGCGCGAGCACCCGAAAGATTCTCAACCCTGCTTAGTTTTACAGAGAGCTTTCTTTTAATAGTAATCCTAAACCCCTTCGTTTAGGGTACTTTAACAGCAGAGAACCCTGTGACTACTCCTTTCCTCCTTCTCTCATTCCTTGTTCCACTTTTCCTGTCTCCCTTTCCTTCACTTTCTTTTCCTCTGACAAGGAGTTCTGATTTTGAAAGAGTTTAGAAGCTTACGATATACAGTAGATCATGACGACGAAGAGGAGAGTAAAGATTTTTTTCCGTTAAGTAGTCTCGCTGCCATGTATGCTTGTGTCAATTGTGTGTGTGTGTGTGTGTGTGTGTGAGAGGATGTGAGGGTGTGAAAAGCGCTTCTTATTATTGGAATATTTTTGGTTTTTCTTCCCTTTTTTCCTCCCACTAGGATAACATTGGCCATCGACTACTTCAGAAACATGGCTGGAAGCTGGGACAAGGCCTTGGCAAAACAATGCAGGGTAAGGAACCACACACACTTTAAACACGCTTCCCTTTTAGAAGTGATTTTAGAATTGAATGTATCTATTTTATTTCCATTACCTTCACATACCTTTTCCGATCTCATTCAACATTCATGCGGAGTAGAGACGCGGCGTATAGTCGGTTATTTATTTATTGGATATAAACGCTCGCTAGATGCTGCAGGACTAGGATTTGTCAGGTCTTTGCTCGAGCGGAAAGTTTTGCGCGAACAACTTGTCGTTACAGAGTGCAGAAAGAGACCGATTGCTGGATAAAGGGACGGGGAAGTTGGCAAGAAGGAGAAAGGCAGCAGAAGCATCGCAGTGGGTTGAATACGAAAGGGGAAAAAAAAAAGCTTCTCGTGGCTTTTTTGACCTACAGTACCGATCAAACCGAAGCAGAAAATTACGGTGGTTTATTCAGGCTTGCGACGTACAAAAGGACACAACCGTGCAAGAAACATCTCTGCTTTGTAGTTAGATAAGAGAGATCTTATCATACGTAAATGGCACTCAGGAATTTCAGGTCCACCCTGTGTACTGGTCTGAAATAGTTTCGTTTATCTGTATTTTTTTTTTTATTTTTCTTTCATGACTTTTGTCCTTCTCTGGCGTTCTGTCTCTCGAAAAATCAGCAAATCGCAGAGCACGTAGCTGTTTACTGGATGCATGGCTCATTTGTGTGTTCTGTGTAATGGGAGGGACATGAGAACATGTTTTGTGTACACACACACACACACACACACACACACACACAACCCATCTTTGTCTCTAAGAACAAACAGCTTCTGTGAGATGCGAGGGCGCGACAGCACTGTCTGCTCGCTTCCACAATGAAGCCATACGCCTCAGACTTAAATCAAGATAACACTTCACAGATTTCATTGTTAGGCAAAAAGTCGTCACCATTTTTTAAAAACACATTTAAAGTGCGCAGTAGTTCTAATAGCTGCGACTGAATGTTGTAGTTTGGAAAGAGCAAGACCATGTCCTTTGACCTGAATTTGGGAATTCTTCTGCCAGATGTCTCTCAATAGACTCTGCATTACTCGTGCACTGTCCTCCACACCATACTTGGAGGACCCTGTGATATAGAGATACAAGACCTCAAGTTACATAACAGGAAGCCCCGACAACAGCGAACATGACTTTATATAGCCGAGGTTTCGCGTTCCGCCGCGCTGCAGTCAGCACCTGTTTCAGATCGAGCAAGATCGAGTTTATTTTTCAAAGCAAGCAATTTCGCTGAACTTTAGATTTCATTCATTTGCCTGTACACGCATTCATGTCCTTTACTCCTTATCCTCACTAAACCCCACAATATATCTTCGTAAACATAAAGTAATGTTTTAAATTTCTAATCTGCATATATATTTATGTCTTAGTTCAGATTTAGCTAACTTTTTTTTTTCTTTTTTTTTTTTTTTTTTTTTTTTTCTCCCCCCAAAGTGAAAGCCCAGAGCTTAAAACGCCTTTCTCACTTTCGTGTCCTCTCTTGCCTGGATAACGACGTCATAGCTGGCAGACAGAGAGTCTATTCAGCAATTGATCAGCGAGTTCATGGGCTTTAATCAACCATGGACTCGCACAAAACCCCGCTGGCTCTGCAGGACAAGTTTGTTATTCCTTTTGCTGATTAAAAACATCTGAGTTCCCGACGAGTCGGCACAAGATTCGTTCGAACAAATAACGACTGTAAGAAATCTTTGAAAATTTAAATTATTGCGGAAAAGCAATCAGATCTGAGCAATTTGCACGTGCTTCGATCGACACACATCTTTAATCCTTTAAAAAAAAAAATTTAGTAGCACAAATGTTTTAGCCACTTTATCTAGATTTTACGGAAGACCATTCATCCGAATTTGATTCCACTGCTGTAGAATTGATTCCGGTGCTCCTGCTTTTTTCCGAGGCTACTGCACGGATTAACCGTTTTAATTTGTGCTTAGTACGACAAACGTGTGGGTGCTCGTGTTACACAAGAGCACAAAAACACCCTTTGTTTGTCAGCTGTTATTTCTCAGCTGTCGTCCACTACGCATATCGAGCTCGCGCTTCGAGCGTTCGAGCGGTCCAGCCGCTCATAAATTCTCTCGGTTTGTGTCACTGGCGCATTGTCTGTGTTTTTGTTGAAGAACGCAGCTGCGCTTATAGCCGGCTATCCGCATATCAAGGCTCGGAAAGGTTTAGGAGGTTCCATAGTGCAGGTACAGGAGAGGGATTCTGAGAAGAAGAGAAACTGATTATGTCCTTATTGAAAGAAAGCGACTTAACATGGGAAGTGGAAAGTGTGGTTCATGTTAGTGCTGGAAACATTACTTCATTCCTCCTCAGCTTGCATGTTTGGTCTCTTAGTAATGCTATCGCTCATTTATGGATAAGGACACACAGGGTCCTCGTCTGAGAGTTCCAGTGAACGACCGGTTCATGAACCGCCTTGAACGCAGCGAAGCATTAATTAAAGAAAGCTGACGATCTCAGGATGCCGTCGTCTTGTTGACTTATCGGCAAAATACTCGGCCCTATCGAATTCTCCATTCATTTTGGTCAGAAGATGAGATTAACAACGTGCTGTAATTATTCGTCTGTCTGTAAATATTCATTTTTCACCAGTGGAAAGTTTTTGCACTTTCTGTTTTCTTCAGATGAGAGAAATAAATAGACCGGTGCAGGGAAAACCAGTTTATAGCTTCTATAATACAAGAGATTAAAAAGACCTAACATGTCTTTTGCGAGTGTTTCACGACGTTAAATGTAGCTATAAGTGGACGCAAAGTACGATGATGTAGATGTTGACAGTAAGGAGAAATCAGCTGTGAACATCATGTTGTGTGTTGAACGGGTAGCGAAAGAGATTTATTGTACTGTTACATGGAAACTCATGGAGACGGGAGCCGGCTTTAACTGGACCTTTATATGGAGAACACAACCTCACCATACACTATCTCTCCTTCTCTCCTTTTACTGTAATGAATTGTCTCCCGATGCTTTGAGTTTCCATTGTATTGACTCTTTTTTTTTTACTCTTCTTTCTTTTTTGCTCTTTTTTTTTTGTTTTTTTTTTTTTGTTTTGTTTTGTTTTTGTAGGTAAGGTTTGTAGGATCCTACCCTGCCCTTTTTGTGTGTCTGTGTATATATGTGTGTGTGTGTGTGTGTGTTTGTGTGTGTGTGGATGTTTTGCCAAAAGTGAATTCCCTTTACAGTGTAGCTTAACGACCTTTCTTAGTTCCCTCCTGTAAGCTTACAATCACTAAACTTTCTCTGCCGAGAATGCCAGCGCTACAATTCCAAACTCACACCAGATTCTAATCGTGTAGCTCACCGTAGGACCAATGACAGTCTCGCTGATTTTGTTCACCCTTGACTAGAATAGTCATTTTTGTCATCCGTCAGTGTTTCTGGCTGTGACGAGGGTGTTTCTTGATTGGCTCTGAACATGAGATTTGGGTCCGCTGATTGGCTTTAAACTCATCTCTGCCTTTACCTCTCCCATGATGATGATGATTTATGTTTTTTTTTTTTTTTTGAATAGCTTGCAGAATGAGCCTGAATCTCTGCCCATTTCCCCTCCCTCTTCCTTCGCCTCTTAGCCACTCTATTGGTTTGCTTGTGTCCACTCTTGTGAAGTGACCGTACACGTGGTAATGTGGGTGTGGTATTTCCACGTTGTGTGTGGGGGTGTGTGCGCGCGTACGTGTGTGTGTGTGTGTGTGTGTGTCTCACTGGTGAGGGGGTGGGGGTTCAAGTGATTGGCTTGCCAGGGTAAAAAAAAACTCACACCATCCTACTGTGTGTGTAAGCATATATATATATATATATATATATATATATATATATATATATATATATATATATATATATATATATATAAAAAATAAATAAACACTCTGCC
This sequence comes from Tachysurus vachellii, assembly GCF_030014155.1. Lineage (NCBI taxonomy): Eukaryota > Metazoa > Chordata > Actinopteri > Siluriformes > Bagridae > Tachysurus > Tachysurus vachellii. The sequence continues at coordinate 4,182,689 of NC_083477.1, read as the reverse complement.
AACTCTTCTCCCCTGTCCAGATCGCCAATCTCGAGTTTTAAGCAGTGTAAAAACGAGAACTCATGGTGCTGCTTTAAACTCAAGCTATATTTAACAAACATCTATCTTCTGAATGGTAACGAAAAACACATACGAGTCGACGCCTTTCTCAATCACGTGCAGTAATAAACCATGACCCGCATGACGGACAGGGGGAAAAGGGGAAAGCAGGGTGATGGAGATTTGATCTAACGGTAGAACGGGAGGGAGAAATAACTAACGGAGAGAATTATAAGTCATCATTTTAAATAATAAATAAGGATGCATTGATACTTCTAGTGGTATCAGGTGTAGGTCTGATGCCATATGATGTACTTTGAGGAGATATGATGTCGCACCAAAGAACACGATCCACAAAATGCCAGCCATCTGGATGTACGATCAATAGTGTACGATCGATTCAAAGCAAACCAGGCTTCAAATAAGGAAAATGTCAACATTTTATTCACTTATTTATTTATTTTTTTCAAATTTTTTTTTATATAAAGTAACCGTATAAACCTCCAAACAAAGATGCCTACACACAATGGCAGGTAAGTGAAAATATGGGCTCTTGTTCAGGAGTTTTGTTCGTCATTGGCAGTGAAGGATTACACTTCCATGACAATTCAGTTTGATTCACAATACTATGTTCACAATTGGATTTAGTTCAATTCACAAAATTAACAAAATTTAAATGAAGCAGAGTATTGTGTTTTTTTGTTATTTAAAAAAAAAAAAAAAGTGGATATTTGTCAGTAAACAGAGTAACTCAACACTTAAATATTGCTTCGACTTACATCTTAAAAATGTGTCAATTCTCTTAAATTCATTATTGATGGAATAATCAAAGTGTAGGGGGCACTTTCGCCTCACACCTCCAGGGTTGGGGGTTCGATTTCCGCCTCCGCCTTGTGTGTGTGGAGTTTGCATGTTCTCCCCGTTCCTCGGGGGTTTCCTCCGGGTACTCCGGTTTCCTCCCCTGGTCCAAAGACATGCATGGTAGGTTGATTGGCATCTCTGGAAAATTGTCTGTAGTGTGTGATTGCGTGAGTGAATGAGAGTGTGTATGTGCCCTGCGATGGGTTGGCACTCCGTCCAGGGTGTATCCTGCCTTGATGCCCGATGACGCCTGAGATAGGCACAGGCTCCTCGTGACCCGAGGTAGTTCGGATAAGCGGTAGAAAATGAGTGAGTGAATAATCAAAGTGTCTGACTTACGGACTGAAACGACGAGTTCCGTAGCAGAAATACAGCTCCAAAGTCAGCTAAAATGCCCAACTAAAATGCAACCTTGTTCTCACGATGAACTGTGTTTACATTTACAGCATTTGGCAGACGCCCTTATCCAGAGCGACGTAAATAAGTGCTTAAATCTCTAACATTGGATACATTAATGCTGGTTCACTTGGTTACATACTTAAGATACCATGAGTTTAAAACATTGTTCAAAGTTACAGTGAAAAAGTTTTTTTTTTTTTAATAAATACAGAAGAAAGTGGGAAAGTGTTTGACTATCACGATATAGCAGAACACTGCAAGCGAAAACAAATACAGATTTCACGTACACAGGCGTTCTTTTAAAGACACACAAAACCGTCTTTCCTCAGTTAGCTAACGTTTAGAAAGAATGAGCCTAATTCATTAAGCGCGTGCCCTTCCGTGGCCATTATTTAAATGGGGGCAACATGTACTGGCACTTGTCTGAACCACGTCTGGTTCACTGCTTGGGGAAAACAAACAACGCTATCAATGCATCCCTATTGTTTAACTCCAATCCAGCTGATGTATTTAAGAAAGCGAAGCATCCCAGAAACCCAGGGGATGGTGAGAGAGACTTTCCCTGTGATCACCCAAAGCCTCCATGGCGATAGGGTGGCGTCAAAGCCTCTGCTCTTGAACCCCTAAAAACCCCCGAGCTATAACAGTTCACCCCTTGACCCCTGACCCCTCTCTGTGTTCCTCAATCTTCCTGCTTAACCAATTGGTGTTTCTTTTTTGCAGCATTATGATCCTGGCCATGTTGTGCTGATGGTAAACTTAGTGGTAAATGTTATTTTTTCCCCCTGATTGAAATTGGTTCCTTTTTTGTATTTTTGTTTTGTTTGTTTGTTGTTGTTTTTTTTTTCTTTCTTCCCCTCAATATTATCTATTGATATTTTGTTTTCCTTAATTTAATTTTAACCCTCCCATATTTTATTTTCATTTATATTTCCGTCATCAGAGCACAAATATTTAATAAGCTTCAACTGTTTCTACCTCTTGATATTAGTCGTCATTCTGCTGCCTGTGTATCAGTGAAATTTACATCACTTCCTTCTTATGCATTTCTCATCTTGTTTGTTTTCAGTTTTTTGTGTGATAAAACTTCCCCCTTTTTTTTAATTTCAATTTACATTCTTCACTCGAATGCGTAATTCTAGACGGTTCTACGGTTTAGACCAAATTAGCTTCGGCCTGATTTTGGGACTCCGTCGTCCTTCTATAGCAAAGCAACCAGCTTGATTATTGTCTGATCCAGGCTTAAACGAATTGGGATTTTGCCTGGAAGATGTATAAGTAACGCTCCAAATTCGTCCTATCATCAGTAAACACGTCCTATTTGTTTAGAGGTTTGGAGTCCTGATAGGCCCCCTATTCTCTCTCTCCTCTGTTTATTTTAAGATGATTTGTACCACTGGGTTGAAGCTGCAGACTCGTGCGCAGACACAGCCAGCACTATGCAGGCTTATGGCTCAGAAATCCACAGTTTTCATTTTACTAAAAGATGGGAATTGATTAGACGGCACGTCGACAACGCGCATGTCTTTTTTTTTTTTTTTTTTTTCCTCTTTCTGTTAGGTAAAGAAAGTTGTATTGTTTATAATAATGATTTTTTTTTTTTTTCTTTACTCCTACTGACGGTACATCATGATTATCTATTAGTAATAATAATAGAATATGATGATGGGTAATTTCTAGCTGTTAGATGTTCTGTGAAACCCTTCAGTTACTTTAGCTGTGCGCGTTATTTATTTATTTATTTATTTTTATGGGATAGCTTCAGCCCAAGGGTGTAAACTGACCCAGCATCTAAAATTAAAACCAATTAACTTGACTAAAGTAAAGAGGAAGAGTCGAATTAAAACAAAAACGAACAAAAAAAAACTGAAACCAAACCACGTAACTGATTTGAGTCTCTAATTGAATGTGACGTGGTGCCAGCCTTTGCAGCAGCAGTTTAGTATGACTTTTGTTCTTTTGCCTTTCTGTCTTATTTGAAATCGCCCCCCCCCTTTCCCTGTTTGTGTCTATCTACCTGTCCGTCCGTCCGTCCCCCCCCCCCCCCCCCCAACCCTTAACCCATTCCCACTCTCTCAGGTAAGTACACCTCCCAAAAACCTGCACTGTCACCACGACAGCGTCTGGCCTGTGACATCACTCTGCCGCTGTAGCTCAGTGCTTGTATTATTCTATCATTTCTTTCCTTCTCTTTCCCCCATTCTCTCTTACTCTGTCTATTCTGCTTTGTTTGGCTGGTTATGAGTGGATTAAGCAAATACGTGTCAGTTTCTGAGTAGTTTTGATTGTTTTTTGTTTTGTTTTGTTTTTTCTTTTGATTCATCCTGGTTTTGTTCCTTTTTTTCCTGAAGTAAATTATTATTTTACCTAGCTCTTTTCACAGCTTGTGTTCCAATACACACGACCACTTGGCATTAAGAGAGCAAAAATACTCATTAAGTCATTTGCTCATACTTTTATTAAGCAGAACTGAAATTGCCCACAGCTAAGAGTCGAAGTGGATGTAAATTCAGACTTAACCTGCTACGAGCTGATCACTTAAAATACACCACTCTTCTTCCCCCCCCATTAAAAATGGAAAGATTGATAATTGAACTCTCAGCACTGCCCCTTGCCCCAAATCTTACCTTCGTAATCTTTCAGTTAGCACCCTACTGTTTCGATCATTAAAACAAGCTGCCATCCCTTTCTATCACGGTAAATGAAAACTATTTTAAGTTGAGTAAAATATAATGTAAGTGCATATTTGTCTTGGCAAAATTAATCACAGACGTGTTTAATATAGTCAAGCTTGTCGCTGTACAAACTGAATTGTGCAATCTTTAAAGGTGGCGTCTCCGATATTTGAGAAATGCTTCAGAAAACTGAGTCGGGACGACGAGCTAAACAAACGTGTGGCCAGTGAGCAGAAAGGGCGTGTCTTGTCAAAATGGGCGGAGAGTGTGTTCAGTGCGCATGCGTGACATTAACAGAAAGCGGTTTTAACATTGACCTGGAGGATAAAAACAAAGAAAGAAAGCGAAGAAAGGTTTACGATAAGGTAAGAAGTAGGATGTGTTAATATAGGATCAGCTTTCCAGCGCTGGAGAGAACTGAAGGAGCAGGAAGTTGGTCACATATTCACAGATTGGAGTTTCCCGAGTCAATAACTCCTGAGCTAAACACTGTTACTACACAAATAACACCTCTTTTCTATCGTAGTAATGTAGAGACGCAGCTACAACCGCGTTTTGTGTAGTAACAGCGTTTAGCTCAGGAGTTATTGACTCGGGAAACTCCAATCTGTGAATATGCGCAATGGACACTCTCCGCCCATATTGACAAGACACGCCCCTTTCTGCTCATTGGCTACGCGTTTGTTTTGATTTTTGTTGTTTGGTGGCCCAACACAGTTTTCAGAAGCATATCTCAAATATAGGAGACCCTACCTTTAAGGAAAGGGCTGGGAGAAATCCACCAGTTGCTTGTCACTTTTAGCAAAGACGCAAACACTAGAAATGTTTAAATGCTGTTCCTTTTCCAGCCTATACATTTATTCCTGTAAATCTCATTGCAGGGTTGCACACCAGGTCCCTTAATAAAACATGACCCTATCTTATATTATTGCAGACTGCAGAGAAAGTAATCATCAATTCTATGGATCACCATCAAACCCGATGACACTGTAGGGATACCGCGACAGATTCGATCCAGTCAATATCAGCCTTCTTCCTCTCTCGTCTCCCCGCATCGCTCTCCTAGCTTTTGCAGTGATGTGCTTTAAAACACCTTTTATTTACACTTATGAATAATAATAATAAATCCCATATTATAAGGCCCAGAGTGTCAGTCACATAGCGGCATCTTTTAACGTATGCCACACATAAAGCTGTGAGAATGGCTAGCATTTGGTTCACTGTAGCTTTCTGATCTCTTGCACTTGAAGGCAGTCTTTCTAACCCAGCACCCTGTGCTCTAAGCAGGCTGTTCCACTCTCGCTTCCTTTAAGGCCCTGTTCAGGATCTAACATCTGCTCTCTTTCTCCCTTTTTCTCTATGTATTTCTCCTTCCTCACCTCGCAGGACGCACCGACCCTGTACCCATCATCGTCAAATATGATGTCATGGGAATGGGACGCATGGAAATGGAGGTGAGGGCGTTTGTGCATCGGTGTGACTTTGTGAACTACTTTCCCTCTTACAGTCGTATGTTTCTGTATCTCCATGACCTCTGTGTGTCTCGTCAACAGCTGGACTATGCCGAGGACGCAACAGAGAAGCGGCGAGTATTGGAGGTGGAGAAAGAGGACACAGAGGAGTTGCGGCAAAAATACAAGGTGACACTTTTGTGGAGACACAAGTTTGCTTGCAGCATTTTACACCCTCTAGGGATAGAAACGCTTCACAAATTTCTCTTTTTTACGTAACTATTCCCACCCGATTTCCAAACTATGATCTTTTTCATATCTTCTACACAGAAGACATGTTTACGCAAACTAAATTTCATAAATGTCATCTTGTACATGTGTATACAATGTGTATATCCCCCCCAGGATTATGCAGAGAAAGAGAAAGCCATCGCCAAGGCGTTGGAAGACCTGAGAGCCAACTTTTACTGTGAGCTATGTGATAAGCAGTATCAAAAACACCAGGAGTTTGACAATCACATCAACTCTTACGACCATGCACACAAACAGGTCAGAGGAATTATTGCTCTGTAAGGTTTTTGCTTTGTATTAAGCTTGGTAATGACAGCGTGTGTTGTGCAGTACCTAAACACAACCACTTCTGTAACTTTCAGTTATTTTCCGCTTTCCCTCTTGTGTGTCACGTGGTGTCAGAAATGAGTAGATTTATCTAACCCTTTTTTCCCCTGTGGGTTATTTTTCCACAGAGGCTGAAAGAGCTGAAGCAGAGGGAATTTGCCCGGAATGTTTCTTCACGTTCCCGCAAGGGTGGAAGAAAGCAGGAGAAGATGCTGCGACGTATACACGAGCTGGCGGAGCAGAGGAAGCAGCAGGAATGGTGAGTTAAATAACCACTGCTGTCCTCTTGTGGCTCTGAAAAGATACTACAACATGCCGGAACGCAGTTCAGAACGGTGTGCATTTAAGTCATCAGTGTTAACACTTTAGTAAAGTCTTCTGTTCATTATCAGTAATTATTTGTTTGGTAATTGTTATGTAACGATATGAACGCACTCATTCTGAAACATTTTTTCCGCAGTGTTCCTGGTAGCGGACCAATGTTCAAGCAAACCACAGTGGCAGTCGATGGAGAAGAAGGTGGCTTCTCAAGCATCGATGGCATTCCCATGACCCCAGATGGTGTGCCGGAGGAACCTTCAGGAGAGGATAAAGGAAATGCTGGTGGTTTTGGTCAAAGTTCTCCAAAACCAGGACCAACTATCAGTTTTTCTCTTCGCAAGAACAGTTCCTCACCCACACCAAGTGTTGGAACCCATGCTCCCAAAGTTAGCGTGTCTTTCTCGTTTGCTAAGAAAGCACCTGTTAAACTAGAGACAGCTGCTGCTGTGTTTGCTGACCATGGAGAAGAAGCAATAGAAGGAGAAGAGGGCCAAGAAGAAGTAGTTGAGAAGATGTCAGGGGAGGAAGGAGGTACAGCATCCAGCACTGACAGCCCAGAGAGTACATCAGGTGCCATGGGTGGAGGGGATGAGCAGCCACAGTCTGATGATGGGGGAACCCTGGCCTCTACCCTTAACAAGCTGAAGATGATGATGAAGAAGGAGGAAGGTTACTCAGGGCAGGAGCCACAATATTATCATTACATGCCTCCTGCACACTGTCGGGTAAAGCCGCATTTTCAGTTTCTGCTCTTCATGAAGGCCTCTGACCAATGTGGTAGTCAGGAGGAAGATGAGGACGGGGAGGAAGAGCAGAAAGCAGTACAAGTGGAAGAAGATGCAGGACAAGAAGAGCCTAAAGACAATGACTGCAAATCAGAGAAGGACACTGTGAAAGAGCCTGTAAAGGAGCAGAGTTCAAATCCTTCATCGCCCAAATTAAAAACTGAAGAAGTATCAGATATCACCCCAGGAGTAGTCAGCAATGCAGATTCCTCAAGCACTGTTTCCCAATCAACTGAAGCTAAGCAAGGTTCATCTGAACCTCAAGACACTGGCCCTCGAATTCCAACAGGACCTTTCTTTCCTGTTTTAAGTAAGGATGAAAGCACTACCTTACAGTGGCCCTCTGAACTTTTGGAGTTCACTAAGGCCCAGCCCTCACTATCCTACAGTTGCAACCCCCTTTATTTTGATTTTAAGCTGTCCCGGAATAAAGTCAATAGAGGTGGTAAGGCAAACAAAGCTGGTAAACCAGCTAATGCTGACGGTGGAGAGGGTTCCAAGGCAGAAGATACCACTAGCAATGCAGCCACAAGTAGAGAAACTAGTACAGCAACACCAACACCACCAGGAGTCAATATTGACAAAAAGGATGAAGCTTCATTGAAAGAAAAGACTGCAGAGGATGAGAACAAAGACAAGAAGCTAGAAAACTCTGAGGACATAGTTGGAGGATCCAAGAAAAAGAAAAAGAAAAAGAAACACAAGAAGTTAAGCAAGAGAGCCAAACGAAAAGAAAAAGAGAAAGTGGAGGGGGAGATGGTGACCGAGACCCCGGGAGAGAAGACCAAAAAGAAAAAGAAACACAAACGAAAGAAAAACAAAAATAAAGTACGTGCTGAGGAAGATGAGAAAGCGGGAGAAAGTAAAGAACAGAAAGACACGGATGACAAAGGTGGAACCAATTCCGCCGCTCCGAATGCAGTAGGGACTTTGACTTCAGATGGAGGAAAGAGAAAACGGCTACATAAAGAAGTGTCGCAAAAGTCAGTTTCTCAAGAGAGGAGCACAGGAAAACCCAATCTGTCAGAAGAGCACAGTGGTACAAAACGTCCCAAACCTGACCCAAGCACATCAGTGGCATCCTGCTCTGCCTCTGCACAGAAAAGCCCTGTGGGTGGTCGACCACCGACGAGTGAAAGTGATGAAGATGGAGGCTCAGCATCTCAACGCTCACGCCGTCCTCATCGTCGCAATACTCCTCCACGTGAAAGGCATCACCGAAGTGAGGACTCTGGACAGTCAGGTCGCTCACGGAGTCGTTCTTCTCGCAGAGGAGATCGTAATCATCGGCGCAACAGAGGACAAAAATCTCATAGTCGATCATATTCAAGCAGCTCTGAGCGGTCCTCTGCGAGAAGCAGTGCTTACAGTCGCCGCAGCCACAGCTACTCGGACAGCTATAGTGACTACAGTGGTGGAGAACATCGCAGGACAAAAAGACGGTCATCAGACTCTGAATACGAAAGGAGAGGCGGAGGACGGTCGCACAGACGGCATTACTCCTCCTCGTCTTCAGAAGACTCTCGTTCACGGTCACGCTCGCACAGCCGCAGAAAGCACCATAGACGGCGGCGTCATCACAGCAGCAGCCGCAGTTACAGTCGTAGCAGCAGGAGCAGCAGTGCTCACTCATACCGACACAGCAGCTACAGCCGTAGTTGCAGCTCTGCCAGTCGCTCGTCCAGCTCCACCAAAGGCTCACCACAACGGCACAGTCATAACCGACGGGCTGACAGTTCTTCGCGGAGACGTGATTTTAACCGCTCTCGTATCTACCGATCCCAGTCTCCGAGGTCTTCCTCGTCCCGTGCACAGCCACGAACCAGCAACTCAACACAAGTAACAAAAGGAAGTGGGGGAGGAGGCGGTGCTTCAGAGCAACGGAACTCACTCACAGCACGACAGCTTCTCGAAAGAATCCAGTCTCGCAAGGGTGGCGAAGATTCTGGAACAGGAAGCAAACCAGGCACCAAAATTAAGGACCCTCCACAGGGCTACTTTGGGCCCAAGCTCCCCCCTGTACTTGGAAACAAGAACATGTTGCCCCTGTTTGGTAAACTGCAAGCAGGGAAGAAACCTTCATTACTTTCTGTAATGCGAACAAATGATGGGGAAAAGTCAGGGCTTGGAAAGGGTTCTGATACAAGTAATGAGGTGATTCTTGTAGAGCCCATCCGTGAGTTTCCTCCTCCACCCCCACCACCACCTCCACCAGTTCAGCAGCAGCAACAGGTGGAGGAGTCTAACTCAAATACTTTGGTTTCAGATGAGGTCAGAAACCAAGCCGCAGAACCCCAAGTGCTGCATGAATCACGATCAGTTTTTGAGCAGGAATCGGCTAAGGTTATGCCTGCATACCAAGTTGAGCCTGGACAAGACCCCAACAACCCAATGATGGATGGGTGTATTCTGGCATCTGACATGGGTCAGCAAACAGCCATGCACACCTATCAAGGCTACCCAGTGCCCAATATGGAGGAGGAGGACATAGGCATGGAGGCTGAAGAGGATGGCTTGGCACCTCTGGAGAGCCAGCCAATTACATTTACCCCAGAGGAGATGGAGAAATACAGTAAGCTACAACAAGCAGCTCAGCAACATATTCAGCAGCAGCTTCTTGCGAAACAGGTGAAAACGTTCCCCTCAGCAGCAGCCGCCGCGGCTGCGGCCAATTTGGCCGCCGCTGCCAGCCTTGCCCCTGCGCCGCCTCCACCACCTGCTGCGCTACAACAAATCCATATACAGCAGCCTGCTGTGTCTGCAACTTCAGCAACATCAATTACAACAGTGCAACATGCCATACTGCAGCATCATGCAGCTGCCACGGCAATGGGCCTCCACCATCACAATCCACACCACGCCCATCCTGCTCATGCTCAACTCGCCCAAGTTCACCATATACCACAACATCATCTCACCCCTATTTCTTTGTCACCTTTGGGCCACACATTAGCCCATACGTTAGGGCACACTTTAGGGCACACTGGCCTGATTCCAGCCCACCATTCTGCCTTCCTCCACGGGCAACCAATCCACATAATCCCAGCGTCTGCGCTCCACCATGCCCCATTAGCTTTGCATCATGTACCCCATGCAGCCCTTTACCCTACTCTCTTTGCACCACGGCCAGCTAGTGCAGCTGCAGCAGCAGCTCTGCAACTTCACCCTCTTCTTCACCCCATTTTCTCAGGGCAAGACCTTCAGCACCCTCCCAACCACGGCTCCTGAAACGAAGGGTGTTCGTTCTTTACAAAGGTTGTCCTGAGTTGTGTTGAGTGTGAGAGGTAACCTTGCTTCTGGGTATCAATCCTCTTTTCATCAATGGTTGCCTCTCAAATGTAACATCGGTTGGACAAATAAAGGGGTAATATAAAAATAATAAGAGGAAATTCTGGCTTCTTTATAGTTAAAATTGTAGGGGGTGGGGATGGCAAATGCTCATAAACCAGTTTCCGAACAATTATGAATGAGTTCCTGTTAAAGCCTGCCACCTAATCAGTTTTTTTTTTTTTCGCAACAGTCAAACTAAACTATATATTATTCTATATGGTCTTATTTTGAACCCTTGTAGCTAAAGAGACTTTCTGTGCGCAGTAATGACGTGGGCCTATAAACAATAATTATTGTAAACAACTTTTTTCCTTCAAGTAAAGAACCAAAACAGGAACAGGAATTATGCGAGAGGGATCGAAGCCATATTTCATACCTAATGTAACTTTCAATGGTTTGTGATAAATTATTGATAAAAATGAAGAAAACTAGACACAACTGAGGCGCTTAACCTTGATGTCAGATGATGTTGATGTTCGTTCTGTTACACTGTCTTAGGTTGCCCCTACGCTCTGATGGACTTAAGTTGCACTGAAAAATGGACATCAAGATGCTGCTTTTGCATCATGTAAGAACTGTATGATTGTAGTATTCTGCAATAATTTTTTTATTTGATTTTAAATTATTTTCCAGTTTTTTTTTTTTTTGTTTTTTTTTTAGCTTTCCCTTGTGTAATTACATCTTTGTAAATAGGTATCGAAGTATTGTAATATAAGCTGCCTTTGTAACTGTTTAAAATTAGTACAAAAAGGATGAATTAAAAAAAAAAAAAAAAAAAAAAAAACTAAACAAAGAGCAAGAAAGTGGTTTGATCAGGGCTGGTACAATAGCTTGTGAACCTGCTGTAACTGGAGCGGTTATCAGGTGAGTCTGTGATGTAAAGGGACTGGTTTAGGGGCGAGGTGTTGCTGCATAATAAATTGATGAAACGAAAGCAACGATATTTACTTTTTTATTCTTTATTGATGTGTCAGAAAATAAAGCATTTTTGAGACCTAAAGGGCTGCAGTCTGTGTTATTGTATACGTGTTGTATTCATAGTTGGGGTACGCGGGACTTTATCAGCCACCCAGGAGTAGCGGTCGATGCCGTAAATGGTTCCCCACAGACGGTGTACTTTTATTTGGCTCTTGTTCTAGTGGTTTGTCTGTGAGCTTTGTATTATCAAAGAATTTTTTTTTTTTTTGGTACTAGTGTCTTTAATGAACTCGCAGTATTGGATTGAGCCACCAGGTGGCGCATTTGATAGCAAAGTACCTGCCACTTGGTTACTCTGTAGAATACTTAGGCTGATTTCGCATATTTGGCAAAAACAATCATCATTTTGTGCTGAACCACAGCTAATTTTGTTAGCTTTATTGTCTTAAAGAATGATTTAACAGGGGATATATGTGTGTGCCTTTGCTGTAGGTTAACAATCAAGAGATGAGGCGCACTGCTGGTATGACGAGACTACGTTTAAATAAAACATTGAGAATTTATAGTTTTAATATTGTAATATTTGTCTTTTGTGGGGGGGGGGGGATAATGACTGTGAAAGCACCTTAATCACCTTGAAAAAACAACAGCTGTTCGATTACTATTCAGTCATTAGATAATCATCATCTCTAAGGTCTAAACTGTATCCTGTCCTTCACCCACATCTACTATCAGAACTATGTCTATGTACTTAGGGCAAAGGAGATACGATGCTTTACAGTCTAAATATGGGCCACCTGAGCACTGAGATGAGGTTGCAGCCGTCCAGTAATATCATTCGTTTCCTGTTGTCCATGAATCTAGGAATTTCCAATTACACTCTTTTTCAGTGATCATTTTCCAGGACATTTCAAATTTAGGAAAAAAAGACAAGGATCACAGATTCACGGCCTAAAGTAGTATGTTCTTCTCTCCAGAAGTCTTAAAAACAACGTGGCTATTACTTAACTATAAAATTAGAAAAACACCAGATACCCACACACGGAGCTCTTTCAAACGAGTCATTCAAAATACGTATTCATTTAGGAATAAAGAAAATGACGGTATTTATGATGATATTCACTTTCACGAACCATTCGTTAATAAATGCCTACTCAAAGAAACGCCATTGTATGTTGCTAAAAAGGAAGTGACAGGAGTGATCCTATGGTTAGTGAAGGATAGAAAGGAAGTCACTTAACTTCTTGTTTAGTGAACTGTTGCAAAAATCAATATCACATTTGCAAACGTGTTTTTAAGTTTATATAAGTAAACCTATTATTGGTTACCAGCCTTCGCCTTACTGTATGTTTACAACACTAGTCTGTGCTGCACTTTGAGCATGCAAATAATTGTTCAATGTATGCTTCACTGTGCATCCCGTCAGTAGAATATCTAATTTTGACTTTAATCAAATTAAATTTTGATTTTAATTTAATTTTGATCTAGATTTTAAAGTATATCGCCCATAAAACAGGTTTCGGGGACTGTGTGGATGGATTACTTTTAACGATAATTTGTCATGTGAATGAAATTTCAACAATTGTAAAATAAAAAGGCCGCACATATTAATACCCTTTCCTTTCTCAGGCCAATGCCGTCATGCATGCTTTAGTTTGCTGCGCATTCCCCTTGCACATGATATTCAGATTAACAAGGTTAATATAACCTGCTGACCCGTCACCATTTGCTGAAAACATTCGAGCACTTAAACCATTCCTAGCGCCTGAAACCGCCAACACAAGACAGCGTCATCCGTCACAGCGAGATTAAACAGCATAACAAAAAACGTCAAAACTCGGCGTCCCTGAACAGAGCGCTTTCTGTTACTAACGTTAATTGTTTCGCCCAGTTGTAAACTGTTCTTTAAATGATCAAGAACATTTATAATAATAATTTAATAATTAAGATAATAAAGTAAATAGGGGGCACGGTGGCTTAGTGGTTAGCACGTTCGCCTCACACCTCCAGGGTCGGGGTTCGATTCCCGCCTCCACCTTGTGTGTGTGGAGTTTGCATGTTCTCCCCGTGCCTCGGGGGTTTCCTCCGGGTACTCCGGTTTCCTCCCCCGGTCCAAAGACATGCATGGTAGGTTGATTGGCATCTCTGGAAAAATTGTCCCTAGTGTGTGATTGCGTGAGTGAATGAGTGTGTGTGTGTGTGTGCCCTGCGATGGGTTGGCACTCCGTCCAGGGTGTATCCTGCCTTGATGCCCGATGACGCCTGAGATAGGCACAGGCTCCCCGTGACCCGAGGTAGTTCGGATAAGCGGTAGAAGATGAATGAATGAATGAATAAAGTAAATAAAAATAAATAAAAATAAAATAATAATTTTCCAGGACAACAAGATTTTTTCCAGGACAATTTATGTTTTCTCTCATTTTCCATGTGTTTTCCAGGACTGGAACATTGGTCATTAATTTTCCAGGATTTCCAGGTTTTCCAGTCTTTTATATTAGAGCAGAACAATGTCTGTAGTTGAAGGTACAGCAAACAGGCTTGAGTAAGCGCCTCTGTAATAGACATACACTTAATGGACACTTTATTAGGAACATGTTATGCACCGATCTGATAAGACAATTGTGTGGTAGCAGTGCGGTGCATGAAATCTCGCAGCTTTGGGTCAAGCTCACATCACTCGGAATGGGTGTATAAACGTTATAAAAATGCTCAAACCCACTCGACTTTTTTTTTTTTTTTTTTTTTAATAGATGATTATTTTCAGAAACAATCTTTAGAATTTATAGGACTTATAGACTGCTGTAGACTGGGGTCAGAGAGCAGATTCAACAATAATTCAGCAGTACTGGTGCAGAGAGGTTTAAGGGTCTTGCACAGTTCCAACAGTGGCAGCTTGGCAGTGCTGGGCCTTCCAATTAAAACAGAGCCTTAACCACTTGAGGTACAACTTTCTCAGAAAAATGTATCCTGGTCGAATAAATCTCGATTTGTGCCGAGGTACACTGATGAAAGAGTCAGAATTTACTAGAATTTATAGAATTTAGATCTATGGATATAATCTACCTCGGGTCAACAATCCAGGCTAGTGGAGGTTGTTTAATGTGTGCCTTCCTGGTACATTCATCAACCATGGCTTGAACCCTACAGCCTAGGTGAGGATTGTTGCTGATCATGTGCATCTCTTCCTAACCAACATTTACCCACCTTCTAATGGCTTCTTCCAGCATGATATTTTCATAATCAATGTTTCTTTACCCTCTTACCATCTCTGAATCCAGTAGATCACATTTGGGATGCGGTAGAACAGGAGATTCGCTGAAAAATCTGAATCTGAAGGAACGGACTAAAATCGAAAAGAAACCTCTTGTGGAATCTGTGCCACGAAGAGCTGAGTGTGTTTTGATAGCAAAGAGAGACCCCTACCCATTAGTACACGTATCGTATAGTATAGTATAGTAAAGTAAAGTGCGTTGTGAGTGTATGTACAGTCCTGTGAACATGATTAGGTCGGTCCACTTCTCCATCCTACCTCTGGTTTTCTTTCTAAATACTAAGACTGTTGCGCTGTATCTTTTATTGTTCATGTTTTGGTCCGTTTGAGGTAAGAAGTTTCAGCTCAGGTATTTGACTACCAGGAACATGACAATGCAGGTGATCAGCATGCCCCCCACCATGAGGAATTTATCCTGACCGGCTCGTTTCTCGATCAGACGCATCACTGTGTTGGACAGCCCTAACATGTTAGCCACATCCAGCATCTTCTTATGAGTACCCTGGATCATCAGAGAGGAAGAAAGATTAGTAATGCTCATCTTCACAGGTACAGACTAACCAGATTAAAACTAGCACGATGCTTCTAAACTCTTTAACACACACGACTGCATAGACACACTGACTACACAGGACTCCTACCTGGTGAAATATACAATTTGAGCCCCTTATCCTATAAGAGCGTGTGATAAGGTGAGGAAGCTTTATGACGATTATAAATATATATATATAAAAGTGGAGCTTCGTGCTTATCAAACGCACCTTAAGAGTGCTCCTCTGGTCACGGAGACTATGAAGGATGCTTGAGCCAGAGCCAAGAAGCTCATCCATGCCTTTGTGTGCATTTTGCAGGTTGGAATTAAACTGAAGTGTGTCATCTATAGGGATGGATGTATCTGAGTCCTACACACACACGAGAAAAAAATTAGAACACAAGCTTCGAGTGTACATCTGTGTGTGTGTGTGTGTATGTATACACTGACATTGGTGGTGAAAGTTCGACTCATGAGCTCTTCCCTTTCCCTCTCCTGAGCCTCGTGTGCGTATCTTCTGTGCTGGAAGTTTCTCAGAGCTGACTGCATATGCTGTACGTCGTACTTCAGCTGCTCTACACGCCTGTGGCCGGACGAGAACCAAAAACAGAGTGATTTGTCCCATCTGACATCACAGCTCATTAATCATGCTTCACAAAGTCTAGGTTTATGAACAGTGTCATTAAAACCGCAGTGCTATTTAGATAACCTACGTAAAACAAAAAACTGCAAGTTAATTGTAAAATGTAAAAAAAAAAAAAAAAAAAAAAATTTATATATTTGTTTTTTTTTATATATATATATATATATATATATATATATAAAAAATATTATATTTTTATATATTATTTATCAAGTAGCTGATTGGATGTGTGTGTGTGTGTGTGTATATATATATATATATATACACACACATACATACATACATATACATACACACACATCCAATCAGCTACTTGTTGAATAACCAGTGAAGTATCACACCCGAGAGAGCATCCTCTGATGCGTCTCGTTGGCGTTCGGCATCCTGAGAGAGCGGATGAGTATTTGCAGGTGTGTGTGACTGTGTGCGAATGTTCTTTTGCCTCAGGTCTGTTTACGGAGCTTCGTGTTTTGGCTGTGGTGTCAGGAACTTATGCAAAAAGTGCCAAGTCGAGACTCAAAAAAGTGCCAAGTCATGAAACAAAACGCTAATTTGAATGTCGTTACCTCGTTGCAGACGTACGCTTCCGAGAAAGAAAAGACTAAAGTTGTTATACACTTCAGTTCGCAGTCCAGATATTTGACGATGGTGAGGAAATGGTCTGCATCTCGATGACTGAAGTCAGCGACTTGCTGATGCTGACAAATTATAATCCTGACGCCGCTCTGTCCTTCTCGTTATAGGCACTGATAAAGTCATCAGCACACGTTATGATTTTGACCACACGCTTGTGGTTGCGTTTGGACCGCAGTAGATCTGCTCCTGATCCATAATCCAAAGCGTAGCAAAGCATATTTATCGTGCGGGTGTGCATCGTATAGCACGTAGCTTACCTCATTACAGAGATACATGATCAGGACAGAGGCAGTTGTAACCGGAACGATGGATCCTGGGGTGCTTTATCGTCCGCAGCTTTTAGTTCGGTATGTTTTCACTCTCTGTAAGAACGCAGGGCTTTAAGAAAGAGAGTGAGGTTAGTCCCAGTCTGAGAAAGTGCTTCAACTTGTCTGCAGTTAGACAACAGACGTGTATTATTGATTTAGAAACTGCGGTAAAATATTTAAAGCGCCAATGGCACAGAAGGACAGAGCTGTAGTGATGCTATGCATTGGTTTTCCTTCGTTTAATCAGCCACAGAATGAAGAAATCTTGGTCTTGGTAAACAGAGTATTAAGTCTGAAAGCAGCCATGTTCTAGCCTTTCAGGGCACATGGGAATGGGTGCAAGCAGCTGATAGTCATTAAATCAGTTCCCGTTGCTTCTCTTTGTTATGAAGACGATGATAATAGTGGTTCTGAAGCACTGTATATTCTTGTAGAGATTCATTAATAATGTTGGTGTAAACACAAGCTCACATCGTTGTGGAGTTGTTTGAAGGTCCCATTCATCTATTCAGAAAGTATGTTAAAATCTCCTCAGACAAGGAGGCTCTGGCTGCTGTGGCTGTGATTGGCAGGAGATTTTAATCATCAAATAGCTGTAATCCGTACCACATCTGAAGATCATTCGTGGTGCTACGTTTATATGCTGAAGGGCACAAACCCACGTATCTGCCCACGCAGCATACCGATACTAATCCCATCATTTCACCGTTACAGCCCATCATCTGGAAATGAGATGTTTCTGTAATTACATGCTACAATGTAAATGGCAGGTGCTGTTCAACCGCTCGCAGTCTGTGTCTATTAATCTCCACCTGGAGCAGGTCGCTGTCACTACAACGCTGGGTTAACCCTCTGGAGTCGATGAACGCGTATACGCGTTTTGTGGCATAATCTCCTGTTAAGGCCTAAAAGAACTTAAATTACACTTTCAGTTTCGATCGTACAGACAAGAGAAATACATCAATCGATCTGTAAAGGGTCTATTTTTATTTCTATACACACATAATAACAACAAAACACTGTGCTTTTGTAGAATAAAGAAAATAAACAGAGTGCGTTCTCTGCCATCTCTGTCTCGGTCACCACTCTTCACACACACATAAATAAAACAACCCGAATCTCAGCGAATACTTGCCTCAAAGACAAGATAAATATATGCATAGAAAGCTTGAAATGTCTACTTTTAAATAAACAAATTCAAGTCAAAAACAAATAATCTATTTTTATGTAATCCATAAGAAAGTAAGGAGTGGTCTGGTTTCTCTTGTTTCGCCTAATTATAGCTACTGAGCACGCTGTTCATATGGAAATGAACTGAGGTGATTCAGGTAATCACGTACACGGCCCCGAGACACAGGAATGACTCAGTACATGAAATCCGGACCTGTGTGCTTGGAAATGCCAGGCATGTGATGTTCACTTGTGTGTTCAGCTGAAAAGGAACTGTTTCCTAGAGTGGCACAAAGATGTATAACTGTTCAATTCTGGGTGCTATGTGACAGAGTAGGTTAGTGGGCTTCTACAAACCTTACACCCTTTTTTATCTTGCACTCTTCCTGTTGACACTTTTTTTGTTGCACAGTTTTGCCCTGATTGTGTCTTCTGTGTTATTACTAACTTCTAAATATTCTAAATAAACTACAAACAAAAAATATACACATTTATTTTGTCCTCACATTCTTTCTTGTAACCCCTCTCTCAGTCACACACTTACCTGAAAGGCTCATTATGCGGCTCATTATGCGGGCCTTTGTCTTCTCAGGCGTGAATCACATTAATATTCATGATAGTTGACGCCTACTGGCATATGCCCTTTACAAACAAAAAGTGTCTTCATTCATTCATCTTCTACCGCTTATCCGAACTACCTCGGGTCACGGGGAGCCTGTGCCTATCTCAGGCGTCATCGGGCATCAAGGCAGGATACACCCTGGACGGAGTGCCAACCCATCGCAGGGCACACACACACACACTCATTCACTCACACAATCACACACTACAGACAATTTTCCAGAGATGCCAATCAACCTACCATGCATGTCTTTGGACCGAGGGAGGAAACCGGAGTACCCGGAGGAAACCCCCAAGGCACGGGGAGAACATGCAAACTCCACACACACAAGGCGGAGGCGGGAATCGAACCCCCAACCCTGGAGGTGTAAGGTGAACGTGCTAACCACTAAGCCACCGTGCCCCCTCAAAAAGTGTCTTAGAAAGTTTAAATCAATATATTGTTTTCTGTGAGCGAGTAAACAAGATGATTTTCACATAATTTTGAAGCAAAAACTCTAAGCTACAAGATCCAGTTCTCAGAAGTCTTGTGAATCGACGTTCTGTATGTGTTTTATGGCCTTATTCAAGTGATTTAAAATATTTCATTTTTCACTAACCACGCATAAACATTGTTTTCTCAGAAACACAATCATGTACATACACGCTGCTCACATATTATTGTAGTCCAGTTTGTGCTGATTACAGTGATATTAGACTATAACCATTAATATCTTTATAAGCAACTGAAAAAAGCACAAATGTCAGGGTATGACAAAACTTCTCCAGGCCCTAAAAATACCCTTAGAACCTCAGAGGGTTAAGCAACCGACCACATTTTTATGAAGAGATAATAAACATCCTGGCTCCAGGTTGCTGGCTCATCCTGATGCATGCTGAGAGGTTCTGAATTTGTTTGAGGGGACATAACTTACAGTTTGGCGTTCTGGCGGCGGTTCGGCAATTCTTTCGCGGCTAGGATCTCCAGTCGTTCCAGATACTTGAAGACTTGCTCGATCCTGGCCTGTAGTTCATTTTCAACCACTGTAAAAGACACAAAGACACACACACACACACACACACACACACACACACACACACACACACGAGATCCAGTTCACAGCTAAACAACAAACGATGGTGAGTAATATTATTGAGAACATAGTCAAGGTATCAAGTCCAACACAACACATGTTTAGTTAAAGTGTCATTACAGACCATAACCAAGTACAACAATACTTAGTTTAATAATATTAATGTTTTTAAAACTACTAACAGTGCTCTCACTTAAAACAGCCTACGAGTGTGCAAGCCGACTGGATAGTTACTTTCTACCTTCGTTCCATTGTTATATTCAAGACTAGTTGTTTAGCAGCAGCCAAACTGGACTAAATCTATAAAAACATCCTCATTTTGGTCACCAAGTTCCTGTAGCTACAAGTTTTCGGTTCATCCTGTTATGAATCCCAGCTCTAATTAAGCTAGTATTCGCAGGAAAGGGAATAATCTAACAGTTTATCTTTAATTTATTAAAGTTATCAGCTCATCCAAGAGCTGACAAACAAAGTGCACATATTGAGCTCAGAGGTACTTTGGCAAAGATAAACCTAAGCAGCTCCTCCTCTCTCTGCAAGCCCGAGGCTGATTGAGGACCAGGATGTGTGCCGTTTCCTGGGAGAGGCACTAAGGCTGGTGGGAAACATTATCAGAACTTTAGGGTAGGTTGATGATGCACACAAACACTGAATCGGTCCAGCTCCCCACCCACTGACAGACATTTCACACTCGCGAGCGTGCACACATTTTCATATGATGTCATCAGCACACGCAGGCGAACGTTTGGCTGAGACGGCTTTCTGTCTGAACCAAGACGTGCGTATCAAACCCAAACTTTGGGCAAACCTTATCCCAAGCCTTTCTTCACCCACTCCTCCCTGTCCTTCCTGCTGGGGCACCAGACTGGCTCTGTGCTTTCAGCTCAGCCCTACCACAACATGACACTTAGACTGTTCAAAAAGAAAAACCTGAGCTGAGCAGAATCAGGTTTATTGGACAAGTGTGTTCACACACACACACAGACACGCAAGGAATTTGGTTCCAGCTGTTTGTTATTTTACCAAAAAAACAAGCTGTTTGTCATTTACCAAAGTAATATATTAAAACAAAAAGACCTATATATTTGTAGTTAAATAAAAATGATTATATTAGACAATTATATCAGAGTTCTGTTGAATTCTCAATTCTGGTTGGTCTGAAGCCTTTGACTCATTTTCTATACTTTAGTTACTTTAGAAAATTTACTATTTCTACCGCTTTAGTCATTTTGGCTGTAATTCGAATCAAAGGTTTATATTAATGTGTTTTTTTGCAATAAGTCAAATGTCTCCGATGGCTTAACAGATTTATAAAATGTGTCTGATTAGCGTTTACCGAAGGAGTCTCCGACGTCAGTGCTTTGTAACAAAGATAAAGCTGCAAATTCAGGACGAAGGACTTTTTTTGTCTTGTTAACATAGGGGCTTTTTACACCTGGTCACTTCATGCGCGTCTTCTGTAAACAGATAGCTATCCGATCGTAAAAAGACCAGACGGATATAAATCCGATCGTTCAAACCGCTTCAGGAGGTGGTCTGGGACGCATTTCAGATGAAACTGGACAGGTGTAAACGAATGCGGTTGTTCAAGCCACATACGTTAGCACTATATTCCTCCCAAACGGAAGTACGTCACTCGTAAGCGACTCACGAGTCGTGCATCGCACCAGAAACAAATAACATAGACGACACGCAGGGTTGGTTTTTTTGTAGCATAACCGTTGTAACAAGTGTTTTCCGTCTTCGTTTTGATTGCATTCAGAAAACCGCATACACCAAAGCGTGTTCCATTTCAATTACCCCGGAAATGAGGTAAAATATATTTGCATTTTGGGCTGGAGTAGAAAGATCGGATCGATATCCGATTCGCCAAGACGCATTAATGTAAAAGGAACAGTTTTAACCAATCAGATAGATATCGGATCAGAGAAAACACATGAAGTGGCCAGGTGTAAAAAGGCCAATAGAGACACCGTTCTCATAGGAAAGGTGTGATGAGTCACATATACGGAGACGAAAGCGAATGAGAGAATCACTTACGGTGCACCAACCGCCGCTCGGGCGTCTCCAGGCGGCCCATATTAGACTGGATCTCCTGGATTTGCCTGTTGATAAGAGACGAACAAAATAAAAGTCACAGAGCGTAGTCCAAGTAATAAACGATAAATAAAACGAAGGTGAACGAAATGAGTCATTATGATAAAGACTGTGACACATCACTTAAAAAAAATATTTCAAAACAAGTCAAACAAGTTCAAAGAAACATCATCTTTCCTTGTTTTTTATTAAAGACCATAGCAGATATTCACCATATTTGTTTTAAGAACTTATTTTAACCCAACTAAGTAGTTATTTATGCTCATAACTATAATACTACTACTACTAATAATAATAATAATAATAATAATAATAACAACAACAACAAGATTTTGGAGTCTTCAACTACGTTACAGATTACTGAGGTCTCCAGAAACCTGTTTGAATTCAGAATATATTAATAAACTAATATTAAATAAGAAAACAAAACAAATCCAATCTACAATAACTGTGTTATTAAATAATATTATAATATATTACTCTTAGGCGATAACGTTTATACAACATGTAAACATATGTCACTGACGACAAGACCCTTTTTCAAACGATTTAACATTAAAAAACAACAACAATGAGAAGAGAATTTATAAAAATTAATCGACGAGTTCCGGGATTTTTATTTTTATTAGCTAATAAGCTAACAGGAAAAGTGTTTTGTTATTGCTAACTTGGCTAACAAACGTTTAGCTCCAGTTGCTAAGGGTTTAAACTCACTTGTTAGTCTGGTGGTAAAGCTTCTCCATTGTCTGATCCGAATCCGATCTATGAAAGCTATGAAACGAAAGGAATTCAGTGAAACGTTTTTCTTATTGCTTTCGTTTCTGTCACTGGCATGAATACGATGTGCATCAGAGGAACACGTCAACAGGAAATAGCGACCTCTGGTCTGACTCGGTAAAACTCCTTCCAAAAACCGGAAGGATTTTCTGAAGCAGCCATTTTGAAATCTGCAGTCAGAATCAGAAACAGAATCAGGTTTATTGGCCAAGTGTGTTGATGTTGACACACACAAGGAATTTGTGTTCCAGTTGTTTGTGACTCTCAAAAGTACAGACATAAATAACACTATAATATACATTTAGATTGGACCATACAAGACAAAACAGACTATACAAGACAAAACAGACTATACAAGACAAATCAGACTATACTATACAAGACAAAACAGACTACACAAGACAAGACAAAACAGAATATACAAGACAAAACAGACTATATAAGACAAAACAGACTACACAAGACAAGAGAAAACAGATTTTGCAAGACAAAACAGACTATACAAGACAAGAGAAAACAGACTATACAAGAGAAAACAGACTATACAAGACAAGAGAAAACAGACTATACAAGACAAGAGAAAACAGACTATACAAGAGAAAACAGACTATACAAGACAAGAGAAAACAGACTATACAAGAGAAAACAGACTATACAAGACAAGAGAAAACAGACTATACAAGACAAGAGAAAACAGACTATACAAGAGAAAACAGACTATACAAGACAAGAGAAAACAGACTATACAAGACAAGAGAAAACAGACTATACAAGAGAAAACAGACTATACAAGACAAGAGAAAACAGACTATACAAGAGAAAACAGACTATACAAGACAAGAGAAAACAGACTATACAAGAGAAAACAGACTATACAAGACAAGAGAAAACAGACTATACAAGAGAAAACAGACTATACAAGACAAGAGAAAACAGACTATACAAGAGAAAACAGACTATACAAGACAAGAGAAAACAGACTATACAAGAGAAAACAGACTATACAAGACAAGAGAAAACAGACTATACAAGACAAGAGAAAACAGACTATACAAGAGAAAACAGACTATACAAGACAAAACAAAACAGACTATACAAGACAAAACAAAACAGTCTATGGGTGATTCTCTGAATTGGGTGCCCTTCAAGTCCCCCAAACTTACTTCAAAGATTTTCAATTGAAGGAAATCACAAAATGCATTTTAACGCTGTCAATTAATAGAACCAGGTGCCTTTGCATTATAATGCAACACAATTGCTTTTTTTAAAATTTTAATTTAAAGATAATGGGTTGCCTAAGTAGTAGACAACAAGCATGTTTGCATGTCCTCACTAATCATCATTACATTTTCATTGAATATCAAACAAATAAAAACTGCAATTAATACCAAAAGGTTGCTGCTAATATAATCATATGTTGGTCTACTTTAACTAAAATATATATATATATATATATATATATATATATATATATATATATATATATATATATATATATATATATATAAATGCATTAATTATATATGAAATTGCAATATTTATACACGTCCTCCAGTTTGTTTTCAACCCTGTCACGCCATACTATTTACCCCCCTATAAAAATAATGGATCAATCCCTGTGGCATCACATCCAAGACGTGACATCACACAAGTCTCTTGAAGAACATGCTGCAAAGAAAGGCAAGTGTCAGTATCTTTTCTTACCTGTATTTCATGTTTTTCACTGTCAGAATAAGATTGTCAGGCTCAACATTTCAACACTGTTGTATGACTAAATGATAGTAAACAACGGTTTAAGAAGAATTAAATAATAGTTTTGCAAAACATTAAACTTGTATGATGTCCTAAATGCCATGTGATGCTACTGTCTTAGCTAAGTATGGAGTTACAGCTACTGTTAGCCAAAAACTTCAACCACGTCACATTCAACCCCATCACATTTTTTTTTATAACAGGGTTGAATCGTTGTGACAGGGTTGAATGTTTGACACTTCTTAGTAGATTACTCAATTGTAGACTTGTTGTATTGTGATGTGAACTGTTAGAAATAATCGATTATGGTATTTTATGTTCAATATTTTCAGACATCCCAATGGCAAAAACAGCAGCAGAAAGGCAGAGACAGTACAGAGCAAGAAGAGGTGCAGACGCAGAGAGAAGGGAAACATATCTCAGGAGTGAGCGTTAAAGGTGGAAAAGAGACACAGAGGCAGGGAAAAAGAAAAAATAAGCGATCTGGGTGACAGAGCTAAACGACATAAGCGAAAGATGTGGAGGGATGCTAAAAAAAAAGACAGAAGAGGGAAGCTTTGATTAATAGCGACACCCCTCCACAAAGTCCGATTAATCAAAATGCAGGGCAACCTAGATCTTAATCAGTTGAAGTTGATCGAGACCTCAGATCTTGAGAGACTTACTAAAACTGTGTCCTGTGATACCACTCGCAAGGATTGTATGTATGGGGAGTGTGAGAACTGTAAAGATAAAACAGTTCCCCTCTCCAGTATGTACGACAGTGTAAAAAAGTGTCCTATACTCAGTGGGGGACAGAAGAGAAGGCAAAAATGGATGATTAGGAGGGGCCAAAAGTATAGATATCCGTTAAACAAATTGTTGAGGGAACCCAGGAGCAACTTGCTGAGCAGTTCCACACACACCTAAGCAATTTCAAGAAGCATTCATTCAATATTAGGCAACAGTATGCCTACTACCATGTGCTGAGAAAGAGCATGGCTACTGATGAATGTCTAATTCACATAGATTTTTCGGAGAACTTCACCTGCAAGTACAGTTCTGAAATCCAAGCAGTGCACTTTGGATCATCTCTTCAACAGGCGACACTACATACAGGGATTCTTTGTGTAGGCGGTAGCAAAGAATCGACCTGCTTTAGCACATCTCCATCAAAGCACAAAAGCCCAGCAGCTATTTGGGAGCATCTGAACCCTGTATTGGATTAAGTGCAGGCAACACACTCAGAGGTTTCTGTGATACACTTCTTTAGTGATGGGCCTTGTACCCAGTACAAGCAGAAGGGCAATTTTTTCCTTTTTAAGCACTGAGCTGGCGAAAAGAGGCATTAAGGCAGGGACATGGAATTTTTTTGAGGCCAGCCATGGCAAAGGAGCACCAGATGGTGTTGGAGCAGCCTTG
This sequence comes from Tachysurus vachellii, assembly GCF_030014155.1. Classification (NCBI taxonomy): domain Eukaryota; kingdom Metazoa; phylum Chordata; class Actinopteri; order Siluriformes; family Bagridae; genus Tachysurus; species Tachysurus vachellii. Next base: position 4,157,011 of record NC_083477.1, on the reverse strand, counting down.
AAGAGGACTGCTGACATGCTAATAAGCCATGGCCGGGACATCCAAGATGCACATGAGCTCTCCGAGGCCCTTTTGGAGACCAACACATCGATCAAGTTGTTCTTTGTCAATGATGATACTGTTGAGCAGGCACTTGAGAGGATGCCATCAAACCTACCAGCAGTCCCAGCAACCATGCGGATACATCAGGTGGTAACTCTTGCTCCAGGAGAGATACTGTCTCATGATGTCAGCTGTATGTGCTCGACCCAGAAGCAGTCACAATGTGAGTGTTGCAACACAAAGCATTTCAGCTTTGTTAAGAAGGTGCCAGATTCTTTGTCACAGAGGCAGACACGAATCCATTGGGAAGACCCAGAGGTGGTAGGGCAGTGGTGTGTGCTCACATATGATAAAGATTTGTTCCCAGGAATAATATTTGCGATGGATGAAACGCATGTGCAAGTAAAATGCATGCACCGTGTCGGGTCAAACAGGTTCTTTTGGCCTGCTCGTGAGGATGTGCTTTGGTATGTTTTTGATGATGTGCTTGAGCTCATCCCACCTCCTAAGCCAGTGACAACACGGCACATGGAAATTCCAACATAGCCTATGTTGTTTTTATAAGGGATTTTTTGGACCAAATGGAAAGATCGATTGATATTTGCGATTAATTAATGCTTAATGCTTTTGATTTAATGTTAAATACTTACTAAAATGTTTGTTTGTTTTTGCCAACTTTAATAAAATACAATTTTACTGAATGTGATATGGGCACGGTGGCTTAGTGGTTAGCACGTTCGCCTCACACCTCCAGGGTCGGGGTTCGATTCCCGCCTCCACCTTGTGTGTGTGGAGTTTGCATGTTCTCCCCGTGCCTCGGGGGTTTCCTCCGGGTACTCCGGTTTCCTCCCCCGGTCCAAAGACATGCATGGTAGGTTGATTGGCATCTCTGGAAAATTGTCCCTAGTGAGTGATTGCGTGAGTGAATGAGAGTGTGTGTGTGCCCTGCGATGGGTTGGCACTCCGTCCAGGGTGTATCCTGCCTTGATGCCCAATGACGCCTGAGATAGGCACAGGCTCCCCGTGACCCGAGGTAGTTCGGATAAGCGGTAGAAGATGAATGAATGAATGAATGAATGAATGTGATATCATTAATTTTACAGGTAAGAAATCCATGCTATATTGAAAAATTATCATCACTTCAACCCTGTTATCATTTTCAACCCCGTTATGCTGAGTTCAACCCTGTTATTTGATAGTTTTTATTAATAGATTCGTGATAAGAAGACAAATTAGTTCAATGTTTGTTTTGCTGTGTGCAGAATTTACAGGACAGTCTGAAAAAATATGAAAGCCTGATTAAATTCTAATGTTAATGCATATTTTGTGATAAGATATGAAGACCAATGTTAGATAAAGTTTAAAGTATAGATACAAAACAAGACAAAACAGACTATACAAGACAATACATACTATACAAGACAAAACAAAACAGACTATACAAGACAATACATACTATACAAGACAAAACAAAACAGACTATACAAGACAAAAACAGACTACAAGACAAGACAAAACAGACTATACAAGACAAAACAGATTATACAAGACAAGACAAAACAGACTATACAAGACAAAACAGACTATACAAGACAAAACAGATTATACAAGACAAGACAAAACAGACTATACAAGACAAGACAAAACAGACTATACAAGACAAGACAAACAGACAATACCAGACAAAACAGACTATACAAGACAAAACAAAACAGACTATACAAGACAATACATACTATACAAGACAAAACAAAACAGACTATACAAGACAATACATACTATACAAGACAAAACAAAACAGACTATACAAGACAAAAACAGACTACAAGACAAGACAAAACAGACTATACAAGACAAAACAGATTATACAAGACAAGACAAAACAGACTATACAAGACAAAACAGACTATACAAGACAAAACAGATTATACAAGACAAGACAAAACAGACTATACAAGACAAGACAAAACAGACTATACAAGACAAGACAAACAGACAATACCAGACAAAACAGACTATACAAGACAAAACAAAACAGACTATACAAGACAATACATACTATACAAGACAAAACAGATTATAATCTTCTAATGCAAAATAAATTCGGTACATTTAACACACACACACACATACACACACACATATATGTGTGTGTATATATATATATATATATATATATATATATATATATATATATATATATATATATATATATATATATATATATATATACAGGCATTCTACTGTACCTCATGAACAGTTAAATGTTCCCCAAAAATGCAATAACAATGTGCAAAAAATGTATATTTTTCCTTACATTTATTATGCCATCTCCATCCTAGAACATCCCTGCATCTCATTCTATTCTATTCTATTCTATTCTATTCTATTCTATTCTATTCTATTCTATTCTATTTCATTCCATTATTTTCCATTCCATTCCATTCTATCATCTATAGCACAATACAATTTATTTATTTTTACATTTATTTGTATTTTTTATTCTCATCTCTGTGTTGTTATCTCTGTGTACTGGAAGCTCTTTCTCATTCCAATTCTGATATATAGGTTAATTCAGATTAAAGCAATTAAGTGCTTTATATAAATATACTTAATACGTATATATTTGTAAAAGTAAGTATCTTAGGTGAACACATTTAGCATGAACATTTGATATTGATTGTTAAAACATGGCTTTTATACTTAAGGATTGTGTTCTTAAATAATATAAACACAATGTTGATCTTCTACTACTACTACTATTAATAATAATGGGGGTAGTAGTTGTTTTAGAAATAGTAGTGGTAGTACAATGACAGATACAATAAGTCATATTCATAATTTTCCATATTTAAGCTTGTTTAAACTTTTAATTTTTCACCATGAAATATTCTTTCATAACGTCTGGAAATGATCTATGAACTGTACTTGAATCAACCAGACATCAGCAATCCATTAGTCTTATTTACCTTTACATTACCACCACGTATGACTATGTGATGTCTAAAATTCCCCACATATCTAACAACATTATTAACGAGCACATCACTCTCTCGGTAGGATGAATCACCCATCAGTTGTACTCTTTAAAAAATCAATTGTTATTTTTCTTCATGGACAAAATTGGCACCTAGAATCCAAAGTGTTGACTTCAATGACAGGAAAGAATAATGACACAGAATCTCCAGGCTAAATTTTGTCAACTCCCACACTCAACTTGTCTTTAACTAATTACACACATTTCCGCAGTTCTGTATAGAAGCAGCAAGCAGTCGTTCTTGCCCCAAGTCACGCACTTGAGTGGTGAAATCAAACATCAAACGTAGAATGGAAAGAGAGAGACAGAGAGAGTGAGAGAGAGAGAGAGAGAGAGAGAGAGAGAGAGAGAGAGAGATAGAGAGAGAGCTGGAACTTCTAGTTGACAGTCTGATTGTTGACCTGCTTGTCTGAATTTCTGACATGACATAAAGAATGAAAAACTTTGATTTCTCTGTATTAAGAGGCTGTTGGGATTTTTGCCCTCTGGTAAAACGGAGCATTTTTGGGAGATAGTTTTAGTTAGGCCTTCAGAAGAAGTTGTTTCTTGGATATGTTTTGTGAAGGTAAAGCACCAGGTGCTCTCTTAACTTCCATATGTCAGTATAGACCACAGTTTTGGATGTAACTACATGTTTATTGATCTGTATGGCAAAGCAGACATATCCAAAGAGCAAAGATACAATCCTAAACAAGCAACGGTTCAGGTGAATAACAAATAATGTAGAATTTTCTTATTTTGTTAGGTGAATTTTTCAGCTAGGAGATATTTATGTAGCATTTTTTGACAGTAACAGTCTCAGAGTTTTCCGTAACAGTCATGTCTTTTTTTGGTTTATTAGAAGAGACAGAAAAAACAGGATGGTAAGGGAGGGTAATGGCACAATGTTTATAGCATGTTGTGTGTCATTCCTTAATGAATAAATCATTTAAAAAATTGTGTTAGCAAATCACTGTAGTGTAAGTGGATTAAAACTTTTACACAATGTGCTGTTACTTGAAAAGGACTCAATTTTGCATCATTAATCATTTTCCTATGACAAAAGTGTTTTATTCCTTATGCGCTTATCAGATGCATAAAATCAACCATGATAGAATAGAATGTTGTAATGTTGTGCGGATGTCAGAAGATTTGGCATAGATCTCGGGAATGTTTTTAGAATAATAACTTTTCGTAAAACACAAGATACCAAAAGAATAAATAAATAAATTAAGTGGTCTTGTGCTCCATCCTGCTTTATTTCTCACTGACCACCAGGAGTGCTCTAAAATCATTGGTGTGTGTTTCAGTGTGTCATAAGGCCAGGAATGATGTACTGCGTATGTACCACATGTGTGTTCTGTATGTGATATATTTATCGTGTATCTTTGCAGCAGCATTTTAGACAGACAGCTTTGTATAGAGGTTTCTTGAAAATGCTAGTTGATTGTTGATGCTTGTCGACTGCCTCTCTGACACTGCTCCTTCCCTGCCCTCCAGCCCTGACTTCATTCATGCTGCTTCTTGCTCTCCCACCCTCTCCATCTCATCCTCTGTGTCATAACACTCCCCGAGGCCAGAAACAATGCGTCACGACGGAGACGGGAGTGTATTATCAAAAATAATTTGGTATACAGGTGTAAAATGAACACCAAGACAAATATTAAAAGTAGAACTTGACAAACAGTGGTGCTTAGATTACTGCCTGCCATATATACACGAAGTCTGACTTGTCATAAAATCTGTTGAAGGCTTCTTAAGCCTGAGTGACATGTGTTATTTTGGTGCCTTTTTTTTCTTCCCTCAGTCTGAGGTTACATGGGTCAACCTTTTCTGCCTTTCCTCCAGCGACAAGGCATCTTTCAGTCCTCTCCTATCATATACACAAACACCTGAGTACCAGAGGGAGGAGATGCTGTCCAGGTGTGTTAAACATGTATGGAATGACCCGGTTGACCCAAAAAAATCCATTGTAAACAATGTCAATAACAAAACATTTGAATAAAATGGAATATTTCAGCTCTCATTTAGCACGGTGTGTATTTGCACGTCACGTTTTTTCGCACGTTACTCAAAGATGCAGTTTTTCCTTTCAGGCAGGTGATCAGGAAGATGTTGTGGAAGCTGCAATGTAATGCGCTGTAATATGTTCTGGATAATCAGGAAGTCATAAAGGTAGTGAGGATGGTAGCAGTTTTGAGGAACGTTCTGAACAATTCTGCTCATCCACCTATATGACTATAATATCCAGAAGCACTTTTATCCACTGCGTTTTTCTGATCTCAAGTAATATCCACAATCCCTCTGCTTTGTTTCTTAGAAAAGGCAACACAGACAGAATGTTACTATAAAATACTAATCAATAACGTACACTTTAATTGTTCACGGTTTGATTTTTTTACAGGTAAACACTGATGTGATTCTTCCTTCAGACTAAACCTTTCGCCTCGCATGTCTAGCAAATATTCTGAATGTAACTGTGTCAGTAAATGTTCTGCAAACTGTTTTTTCCCCTTATTGCATCTTGCATTGTGTGTGCAAGTGTGTGTAGTTTGTATAATTAGGTGTATTTATCCCATCTTCTTCAGATATAGTAATGACCAGATTTCTCACTTGGGATCAGGAAAGTACTGTTTATCTGTCTAACAAGTGGACTGTAGTTCCAGGAATCATTTCAGTTCACTTGAATGTAGTTCCATGAATCAGTTCAGTTCAGAATAAGTACACTACACTTTGATTGGCCAGAAGCTTCGAGGTAGATTCAAAGAATGAGCAAAAATAACAAAAAACCCTGTAGCGTCTAAAAGCTTGTTTTATATCTGAAGTACTGCAACCTGTTTTACAAAGCAGAGCATTTACTTACTTAAAAAAAGTCCCTGAAAAGTATTTTGTACACTTTTCTTGTGGCATGCAGAGACAGAGATGGACTTAATTTTTTTGCATAAATGTGTTGTTTTTATTGCATGAAAACAGAAGTCAATTATAGTGGAAACACAAAACAGGAACTGGTCCAGGAACTACTTGCTTCTCGTTCAGGAGAGTACTGCAACATTTTAGTTCCAGGTTAGTAATCATGGTAGATGCAAGCAGGAATGAATGTATATTTCTCTTGTGCTATTTCGTTCTGTCTTTCTAAAGATGAGGCTCATGCAGCTGCCAGCAACTCACATAAACACACACGGTGCCCTTTGGCTATACCACCTGTGAGAAGGGACACCTTTGGCCCTCCAGTATCACTGGATGATATGATACTAGATGAGCGATCTTGTCTCCTAACACTCTCTCTCTCTGTCTCTCTCTGTCTCTCTCTCTCTCTCTCTGTCCCTCTCTCTCTCCCGCTTGGCTATTCTTCCTTTACACTGATTGACAGCTCATGACGTCCACTCATTGATATTAAGATTCCATGTAAGAGTGTTGTGCATGCTCTCTCTTGGTTCCTTCGGGTTAAATAAAAGATAACTATGAATTATTTGTAAAGAGAAAAGTCTATAAGCATCCCAAGTCTATTTGCCCATAGAGTACTGTTAAAAAAATGTTAATCCGGTGTTTCGCTTGAAATCCTACAGAGCTGTTCAGGGCAGTACAGAGCTGTGACATGGTGTTTGTTCATGTAAATAAGGAATAAATATATTAAAGCAAAACAGTAAAAGTTGTAAGCTGCACAAGGATCGATAATATAATAAATAACAAATAGTAAACAGTGTTTAAACTGAATACTGCGTAGAAGTTGGATATAGAGTGTGTATATGCATGTGAAAAAGTGTGTGTGTGTGTGTGTGTGTGTGTGTGTGTGTGAAGGGAACAGTGAGCTCCAGCCAGTATCTTTTCTTATCTCCTTTGCAGCTTGTTGATCTGGGAAAGTCTTGCTTTCACTGCTAATGGAGGTCAGGATAGAAGTGAGAACTTTGTGTGTGTGTGTGTGTGTTAATAATATACAGAAGTTAATATTATATATTTACCTTTATATCACTAAGATTTTTTTCACCAGTGATCATATTTTGTGTTATCAGTCACCGAGCACAGTGATGCAGTGTGTGTTATTGCCCAGCAGATGGCACTGAACTGGTTTGTTGCCCCGTAGCTCCAGATAGTGTGTGCGTGGGGTGAGTGTGTTTTGCTGTGCTGATGGGTTCATGCTTCAGGCCTCCAGGTGTTTCTGTAGAAGTGCTATGGATATGCTGATGGGAAATCCTCCCTCACCACTTTCCCAGCTCTCAGGCACCAAAATGGGATTTCTGAAAGACTTAACCCTAGATTGTGTGTGAGTTTGAATGTGTGTGTGTGTGTGTGTAACAGGAATCAGAGGCATTGGCGATAAGGATATGATCAAATATGATGAAGAGTCCAGACATCTCGAATAAGACATACTATTTAGGATATTGTATGTGATCTATGATTGTTGAGGATTGAAGTAGGAAATTAAAAATAAAAAAATTAAAAAACTCTGGTGAAAACATTCTGAGATCCTTTTCTGCTCACCAAGGTTGTAAAGAGTGGTTACATGCGTGAACTTCCTGTCGGGTCGATCCGGTCTGGCCTCGGATCGCGCTCATCAACAAGCCGTTTCCGCCCGCTGGATGTTTTTTGTTTAACTCATCGAACTTTTTAAACTCTATAGACCGTTGTGTGTGAAAATCACAAAAGATTTTCTGCAAAACATTAACTGAAGATCTTAACCTGTAGCTGCATGTTTGCAGACCATGCATTACTTCCACCTGATTGGCTGTCTGGATAAATGTTCCAAATAAACTGCATCTTAACTGTATGCCTATATATTCAATGTCTAATCAATTACGCTTGCTTTTTTTTGTACAGAACATCTTTTATGATTTTTCCACTAAAGCTTACCTATTTATTCAGTTTACTTAATTACTCTCACTTGAACTATTAAATTATTTCAAATCTTTTTTCACAATGGATCGTTGTTGTGAGTTTCACAATAACTGAGAAGGTACATTGTAAGGACACAAGTATCAACACAGTAAGAGTGCAGACTTAGCCGGGTCTGGTTATGAAGAGGATGAAAGGATAAAAGGATGAAGAGCGGTATGAAAGGCAAAATGAAAGGATATGAAAGCAGGAGCGTGTCAGCGATAAAGGATGAAGAGCGAGAAATGAGGACAAAGGTATGAAGGGAACAAAGGAAGAGTGAAGCAGAAGAATGTGAAGGTAGAGGAATGATGGGACGGAGGGACAGAGACATGGTGGCGCTTATAGGCTCCAGGCTCTGGGTGTTTTTGAGCAACAACGCTAGTTCATTTCAGATTTAATATTTCTCTACCTCCATCTCTCTCTTACACGCACTTATTTCCTTTTTCCTTCTCCCTCTTTCTCATCACAATTCCACTGAGCTTTGCTATCAGGTTCGCAGTTCATATTAACAAGGATTCGCTTGAGGCAGCCGCATACTAGCTGACTTGCTACGCTAAACATCTATGTGTACCAATCGGTGATGTATAAACCTGCAGTCTACCTAAAAATATGTAACTCACTACATATAAAGGACTTTTTGCTAAGCAACAGGAAGTAATATTTATGAAAATGCAAGTGACCCGCTGACCTCAGCTCTCGGCCCCTTTAAAGACAGAGGCGTAATCCTGTGTGACTCATTTGTGGTTGTGCATTTGCTTTTTAGTGCTTTTAATGTCTGCTAGTGTAACTATCGGTGGTTTCAACAGGGGGTGAAGTACTATTATTTGGCATTAGGCATTTCTCTCTCTCTCTCTCTCTCTCTCTCTCTCTCTCTCTCTCTCTTTCTCAGTGTGTGAGTTTGTGTGTGTGTTTCCTGTTCGTTAGTCTAAAGATGGCAGATAAAGTGTCTGGTCCTGAGGGAGTAACGGATTTATCTTTTTCTCCAGTGAGAAAACAAGCTGGGGTTGTCACTACACACACACACACACACACACACACACACACACACACAGATTTCCCTGGTGGGGGCCTCTGTCTTTTGGATGTGTGCGTGAGAAGTGGACTATGTTCTCTGTGGATGCTCGGTTTTGGGGAAATGAAGGCTTTACTATTCTTTATTAAAGTATGTTTGTGGCAGCCTGCGTTGCACTGCACTGATCTCTGGATAAACACACACATACACACACACACACATCTCGACACATATAAAGAAAAACAGTATTTCCAGGGAAATCTGACATCTGACCAGTTTATTGTCTTGTCTTCATAGTTTCTTTGTAGATCCTAATACTTTAGGTGTAGGTTTTTATTCGAAATCCCTACAGTGCTACAGTAAGTAGAAGTCTGAATAAATTGAATGAATGCAAGTCATAAACTTCTCATAGATATGACTCTGTAATACATCTTATTGTAATGTAAACTTAATAAGTTCCTCCATATGTTTTCATATTTTAATAACATGATAGCGGGCTATGGTACGTCGTGTCTTGTTGTGTTGTGGGCTGTTTAATTTAAAGGCTTTAGACAACACAGTTTTGTACTACTGTTTATTTGTAGATGGTTAGAGGTCTCTAATATCTAATCTAATCAAGTATCTATATAAATATTGTCTATTTTTTGTCTATTTTTTAGGAACACCCGTACACTTGGATATTCATGCAGTTAGCTAAACAGCCAATCATGTGGCAGCAGGGTAATGCATACCGTCGTGCAGAAGAGTTTCAGTTCACATCAAACACCAGAATAAAGAAAAATGCCTGGTCTCTGTGGCAATGCCATGGTTATAGGTAATAGACAAGCTGGTTTGAGGATTTTAGAAATCTCCAGGGATTTTCACTCACACAAAAGGCACAAAAATCAACAAACATCGAGTGAGCTGGAGTTCTGAGGATGGAATAAAAGACGTCGGAGGAAAATGTCCAGATTGGAAGGACACAGTAAATCATCTCAGTGTGCACAAAACACCTAAGCTTGGGGCGGATGAGCTGGATTGGGATGAAATCTGCTGTTTCAGCTCATCCACATCAAATATTGATGTACACTGAGATGCTTTTCTGCTTAACACGGTTGTAAATAATGATTATATGAGTTATTATAATTCAGTAGATTGTACAGTATACATATATATATATTATATATATATATATATATATATATATATGTGTATACTGTACATTCTACTGCTTTTGTCCTGACACACACATATGTTGCTATACTGTGACATTTTATGGTAATTTGGGGTTAAAATCTCAGCTTTGATTCTGCTACCATAATTTGACTGTAGCACTTGATGATATCTACGATTCGTATACGTAAAGCCGTTATATTTCCAACGTTAATAGCTTATGCACCGATAGGATAAGCATCATATGTCAGAAATCGTGCCGCTGATACATTTCATAATAAATACTTTCTCAAAAATGCTTTCTCTAAAAATCCATTCATAATTATTGGGTTATTTTTAACCAGATGTACTAGAGAGATGATACCAGAGAGATAGAGTGTACAGAGGTTTATAGTAATGTTATAGCACCAGGGAGGCACCAAACAACCTTGGGGTTATTCATGGAAAGGGTTAAAAAAAAAAGTAAATTGTACTTTTAATAAAAATAGCAGAACTGAAGCAAAATACAGTTCTTAACGTGATACGTACGAATGGTTCAAACCTTTTACCAACGGAAGATAAAATAAAAAGCCCACAGCTTTAATAAACAAATACGTTACATATTTGCCTAATGTGCTTAATATTTGAATCGTTTGATTACGCTTCTCTAACTAACTGTGGGGGGAAATATTTGAAGTGAAGTTTGAGAGGTTTGCTGTAGGCCAATGATCTCTCTGCTTCATTAAATCTCTGGTTTCTGTGTTCGGGATGTCAAACAGTGACTCAGCGTCTGCTGCTGTAGATGTTCTAACACGGATACATTAAAGGTTTACGCTTCCTAACATCCTAACATACAGTCTCATGCTTATCTGTAGATAAGCACAGCTGCTGTAATCATAAATCCTCATCCTAGAACTTTTATTCACCTTCTACATATACTGAAATTTTTTTTTCATGTTTAAAACACTGTAATGTTTGATTTTATACTTCTGGATCCAGGTGATGTTTGGTTTTCATGACGCCTCGACGAGTTCATCGTTGCAGCTCACACTTTCATTCAAAGCACTGTACAAAAATTTTAATTTAATCCCATTAAATACGTAACATAAATGATAATTGTCCATCGTCTGCTCATTCTATGCAGTATTCTGTCACTCTCTCGTTTTTTAAATACCCTAAGGGTAAAAAATTCCTCTGATGAAGTATGTGTCTGTCTCTGTGCTTATCGTTGTGTGTGTGTGTGTGTGTGTGGTTTTAAAACAAGAACACATTTTTAAAGTTCCACACTAAATCACCTTGATCCTCAAAGCAAGCGTAAGATGAGGCTTGTTGTCCTGTAGACATTAAATCTGTTCCACTTGGTCTCCTACACTCTATCTATCCCTCCTTTTGTCTCTCGATCGTTCCTTTTTAATAAAGATAAGTGCTGATAAACAGTGATTCTGGGGGTCGGCTCTGTGGAGGTGCCCCGACAGCGAGGGTGGGTAATAGCACAAGTCTATTATAGTCATTACATCTTTACCAAAGAGAGAGAGAGAGAGAGAGAGAGAGAGGACATCATGTTATTACCGTCACACACATCAAACAGCGATGATGAATACACACGCTCATATATTACACACATTGATGCACTGTTTGTCTGTGTGTGTGTGTGTGTTTTGGGTTTAGTGTTATGGCTGTCATGGCAGCTTGCAATAAATCTGTGAATGTGTTAAACACAAACCTTCGCATGCGCCGATCTACGATCTGATTTCCTTCATTCGTGAAACATCCGGATTCAGTAAAATATGTTTTAGATGTTACGGAAAGTCATTTAATGATGTTAAGGAACATTGAGGTATTATTTTAGGTTACTTTCATTAAGACGTTATGGAGAATGTTAGCAGCTTAGTTTACATATATATACACTGTATAATCCTTAAAACTTTGTCTGGCTGAAATCTGGAGCAAAGAGAAATGCCAAAGAGAGGTCAAGAACCATTTAGAGGTCAGGTCATCTTCTCTTTACTTAAATATTCAATAAAGCACAGCTCCCTTTCATCCTCCTATAACCCAGACTGGGATGTCTAATCGGCCAAAATTAGACTGAAGATTTGGGTAATGCATTATTGTGTGTGTGTGTGTGAGTGTGTGTGTGTGTGTGTTTTTCTGTATAAAGGTCTGTACAAAGCCATAATTAATGCCTGTCTTGAATTTCACATGGAGAAGTACATTATCTGTTCTGTTTTCCTGTCAGAGGACTGTACTACTTTTTGGCAATAACATTGAATGAAATTGCCAAGCCTTTGTTCACGTGTCACTGAGCATTTGCTCTTTCCTGCAATTTAGAAAACCGAAGCATGTTGATCATAAGCGTACGTGTCCTCCCAGTGTTTGGTGTGTCTCTAATAAACAAACCTCTTCGGCGCACGTTATTTCTTAACATATCGCTTTTAGTTATATATAATGATAGGAATTGGTAATTGGTGACCTGTAACAGGTTCTTTAATGGTTATTTGTCAGGGTGTTTGGTGCCATGAAGATCCTCTAACACCCATGGAACATTTCCATTGCACTAAAGGTTCTCTGCAGTGGAAAAAGGTGCTTTAGACTATAAAAATGTTCTTTACGGCACTAAGAAAAAAGGGTTTCTATGGTTCTTTAAAGAACCATAAAGTGAAAGGTTCTTCAGGGAACCTGAAAATGTATCTTCAATGGCATTTCTGTGCCAAACCCTTATTTGTTCTTCCCGGAACCTTTATTTTAAAGAGTGTGAATCAACCCAGAGTTTTTGGACCGATTCGTAAGTTCATCTTTAAGCTCAGATGTTGCTTTATAACATTAAAAGAATTAAACCCAAGTTTATATCTTTAGACAGATTGCAGATAATAATTATGATAATTTTTTAATACCTTTGTTGTTACATCTAATAATCTGCATCTGTATCTGTTTATTGCTAAAAATCCGTGGTCCTAAACCTGAAGATGTTTTCTTTTCTTTTTTGTGCATGGGACTATTTTTTGATGACTTTTATTTCTTTTTAACTCATCTTTTTATTTTTTATCATGTGTAAGATTCTGGATTACTCAGGTAATAGTCTTCATAACATGCACAGTTCACCAGTTTTACCGTTGTTCTTCGTGTAATATACTGTATGCAAATGACTTTCATGATTATTTTGTAAAAAAATGTATATGAAAAGTGTAAAAGCTGAAGTTTTACTGACGAACACTGATGATAGCGATCCAGGAATGATCTGGATGACGTCACCTTCAGTGGGCTCCAAAACCATGAGCTCTCATTTAACTAAAACCGCTCACGTGGGGAGCTTCACACAGGTGTTCGACCACAGAGACAGAGCCATATATATATATATATATATATATATATATATATATATATATATATATATATATATATTTTATATAAATATAAAATAAACCAGTCTATACACAAGGTAACATCATACTTTTTAAAGTATTTATTATCATTTTTAAATACAGAAGAATTTTTTTTTAAATGTCTATATACTAGTCCAAAGGTTTTGCATATTAGGATAATAATAATAATAATAATAATAATAATAATAATAATAATAATAATAATAATAATAATAATAATAAAACTCTTGTTTTAAATATCTACTCAGATCTGAATATACGTTCTTCTTTTTAAATATACAATTTCCCCAAAAAGCATGTGAGGTAGAAAAAAAGGCCCCCGGGAGAAAATGTGCCTTATGCAAAGTAAAATATTATACTGATGAAACCAGATGAATGTAAACCTACAGCTACTCAACGCATGATTATATAAACACTGTATGCATTTTACATTTCAGCATACACACACACACACACACACACACACACACACACACACACACACACACACACAAGGATAGGACATCGATTGGATTGGTCTTTCCTCTGCTTCCGCAATGGTTTGGAGCAATTTGCATCTACTCCCTCAATGGATGTATCTGTCTAACTCCATTTAAACATGAGCTCACTTAAAGATACGCTCAAAACGCCCATACTGCATCTTTCAAGTCTAATATTTACAGAAAATATGGTTAGGATGAAACAGATGGCTGATTTTTCTTATTCTTTTGGGATCGGTTCGGCATTCAGTGTGGATAATACATGAAGAAAATAAATAAAAAATAATTAAAAACATGTCTGCAATTGATTTCGTTTTATATACATATATAACTAAATCAATTGCAGACATGTTTTTTATTATTTTTTTTAATTTTCTTCATGTATTATCTATATATATATATATATATATATATATATATATATATATATATATATATATATATATATATATATATATATATATGGATGATGTGGCCAATTTTACTAAAGTTCTCTTCTCTGTGCACTCTCACCTGCACTCACACACACACACACTCATAACACACACACATATATGCATCCACATATTGCACAAATAAGCACAAATTCTCTCACAGATTCCAGCTTTCCGTTTGATAATATTTAACCGCACACGACTGACTATGATCGACAGTATGCTCACGCTAAGACTGTGTGACTTACAGCTTGCCCTTGTGTGACCTTCGGACCAATTGAAACGCAGAGCTTCGAGAGATTAAGAGCTGTGATTTCCTCTGATTGGTAATAGAGAAAATAATAAGGGTGGGGTGGGGGGGGTGAAATGAGCCTTTTCAAAGACTTCGCAGACATGAAAGAGCCTTAGATGACGCAGAAGTAGGCTTTATGTAGGGAACATGATGGGGGTGATCTTTGTTCTCGGAATGCGGTCCTGATTTGTCCTTGATGGCAAAGTGCAGTTTAAAGACACTACAATAAGAGAGCAGATGTTTCACAAATCTTACGCAGCTGTTGGAAATCTTGACCACACACTGTTAACATACTGGAGCTTTTTGGGGTTCTTCTTATAAGATTTCTTAACACTTAAGAACAAAAACAATGTTCAATATATGTTCGGTTTTGCCAAATGATGACACGATTATAATGACAGTCTAATATAATATGTTGCATAATTCTGTCAGCTTTCTAGCTTCCGGTGTTTCTGGTGACTTTACTTTGCACTCGTGTTGTGCTAGATCAAAATGCATTTTAATTAACATTTAGATATATTTTCTGTTTACCAAACACAACGCCATAATCACATGACAAATTTAAGTGCTTCATAAAATCAGAATAATGTGTTAGCCTTTGGTTATGTTTTTTTTTTTTTTTTGCTGTGTTTGTTTTACGCAGGCAGGAAGACAGACAGGCAGACAGATAGACTAACGTACAGATAGACAGGTAAATGACTGTATGGATCATTCTTCTCATAAAGTCTGACATATCTTCCAGTTCTGCTCCAGCTGAGTCATACAAATTGATGGAGCTCTCAGAAATGTAAATTTGGAATTCAGTGCATTTAAAAAGAATCAGTCATGTTAAGATTTCAATCAGTGACTTTTTTCTTGCTTGAAGCAACCTTAGGGGGTGAAAATGGTGGAATTCCCACAATGTTCCTTTCTCTTCCATGACAGCAGGAGCACAACTCCTATTTCGGACAGCTATGCCTCAGGGGGTCTTGTCCATCTTTGCCCTCACATGTCTGAGAGGAATATTGAGCCTCTGGAGACATTTGGAGCACATTTTCTCTTCCCCCACTTTTATGTTTATCTTAATGCTTCTTGCATGTGTAGACCTCCTCTTCACGGACACAGGTCTGGCACTCGACGTGGCAGCACCACCGTACCTGGCAGTTGCAGGACAGTGTGACGAGACGCAGCGCTGTGTTATAGCCACGTCCACAGCAAAGGCTGCTGCAGCTCGTGTCCTTGGCGCACGAGCGGCCAGCCGTGCCGGGCGAGTACCGAGACGGGCGACAGAAGCTAGGCGAGTCTTCCAGGAACACCAGCTCAGAGGGGTGAGGCCGGGGAGTCGTGTCACCCCGTCGTGCCGGCCCGGCCAGCTCGGTGTCGCCGGTAGCCGCATTGGTGACACTGAGGACGCGCACGGCCGTGTCATATCGATACTTCAGCAGCTGGCCTGTCACGTAAAACGGTGAGAGCTGCTTCCAGCATGTGCGCACTGCACAGGAGCCGGAGACGCCGTGACACTTGCAGGTCGTTACCAGCCCATTCTTTACAGCCTGTAAGAAACACAGAACATAAATTAGCATTTGAGTGATATGAGGAAATACAGAAAAAGCCTGACAGCCAGATGAGACTGATTCATTAGCAAAGATCTTATCTTGGCCTCTTATGTTGACAGAGTTATTTTCCTGCAGGGTATATTTCGGTTTGTGTAAGTATCTTATGAGTCTGTGTGTGTATTCTGGGATCTTGTGGGCCTGCTAAGCCCTGAGCATTTCATGTGGTAGAGATGATGGATGCAGGAGCACCTCATCTCTTTACCTCCTCCTTCCCTTGCTCTCAATCTGGACTGGCTGAAGAGACACTGTAGAACTTCACAATGTCTTTTTTATCCTCAGTTACAATTTGTAAAAATTTATATCCTTTTGTTCTTCAAATAAAATTAAAAAGCTTGGGCGACAAGAGCAACCTCTTTTCACATCGGATGGACTGATAATTCACCAAGATCTAGTCAAGAGTTTCCCAAAGAATGAGACAAAAGGGCAGGAAGAGGTCAAATCTCCAGTGGGTCGGGGGTGAAGGTGAGACCCAGGGGCAATATGTGAAGAGAGACGGGGGGGGACACATTATTCCACCCAGCACAGGTATGAAGTCCCCTGAGGCCCATGTTTTCCCTTCTTTCTCATCTCTCACTAGCTCTCTTAGAGATACAGTGAGATGGACAGATAGAAAGAGAGGGGAGGGGATTAGAGTGGATGGGATGGGAGGGCAGAACAACAAGCATTTAGGCAACCAGTTTGTTTTTGGCTCTGAGTGTTAAGTCAGGGAAATATGAGATACACAAAGGTTATCTTCTCTCATGGTGTCACTCTTTCTCTCTGCAGCCCTGAGGCTGCTTATCTACTGTAAGAATTTATGGACATCTCCAGTGTGGCCACGTAAAACACACATGGCATGCAGGGAAAAAATGGTCATATATTATACATGCTTCTTCCTGGTATAATCATCCACATGGCAACCCTCTAATTTTATGGGGCCCCCAAAGCAAGCCTAGGCCAGAGGAAAGCAACACCTGGCTCCAGACGGCCAAACAGTAACTGCCTATCTATCTGCCTCACCTCAGGCAAAAACCTGTGAGCTGTCAAGAAGGGTCGCATCCCACCAAATCAGGAAAGTGACTTATCTATGAGAGGGAAAGCTGGAGAGACGCTTTATAGAAATTCTATTCTAGTGCAGTTTGCTGGTTTAGTTAGTTAGAAATCAACAAGAAAAAAACCATTTGGTGTGCTGTTTATCAATAAACATAATTCCTTTAACTGTTTATAGTTACATTTAATGTTGGTCCTGATATGGCTTATGTTATAGTAGTGGTGAACTTCAGTTCAGTTCCCTCACCAGCTTCTCCTGAGAACTTTCAGATGTTTAAAAACACGTTTTCTTTTTTTTATCTACTTATAATTAGCCTGGGATTATGCTGATGACAAACCATCTAAGTCCCTGTGAATGAATTATATAATATATATAATGATGATAGAAACTTATCATGTGTATTTGAGCTGGAACTAATGTCTAAATCACCTTCTGACTATCGGATTTTGTAAATTAGGTGTAACAACAACAATTTAGCCACAACAGCGCATTACAACAATGTCAGAAAAAAGAGGTATCTGCCTCAGTGACAAGCGTTTGTATCCAAAAGGAGTCGTGTTACTCACCCGGATGCCAGCGTTTATATTATGTGCGTCGACCTGAGCCCGCAGGTCCTTGCTAACCCGTTTCTGGCCCAGGAACTTCTTGAGGAACCTGGTGCTGTACTTCAGGTTGTCTCCACACACTCCCCACTGCCAGGCTTCACGCTGTTGCAGACCCGGAGTATCGTCACATGTGCAGCGCTCCATACGGCCTGAACTGCACGCTTTAGCCAGAGTGTGTGACAGAGCGGCTGAGGACACCGCCAGGAGGAAGGCCGTCTCCTTGAAAGCTGTTAAGAAAATTATTTTTGTCAATTGAATTCAATTTGTCTGTTCAACTGAACACAGTGTGTTGGTCAGATATTATAAAATCTGGTTTTACATTTTTACAGATCTATCTATCTATCTATCTATCTATCTATCTATCTATCTATCTATCTATCTATCTATCTATCTATCTATCTATCTATCTATCTATGTCTGCCTGTCTATCTATCTATCTATCTATCTATCTATCTATCTATCTATCTATCTGTCTGTCTATCTGTCTGTCTGTCTATCTGTCTATGTTTGCCTGTCTATCTATCTATCTATCTATCTATCTATCTATCTATCTATCTATCTATCTATCTATCTATCTATCTATCTATGTCTGCCTGTCTATCTATCTATCTATCTATCTATCTATCTATCTATCTATCTATCTATCTATCTATCTATCTATCTATCTATCTATCTATCTATGTCTGCCTGTCTATCTATCTATCTATCTATCTATCTATCTATCTATCTATCTATCTATCTATCTATCTATCTATCTATCTATCTATCTGTCTGTCTATCTGTCTGTCTGTCTGTCTATCTGTCTATGTTTGCCTGTCTATCTATCTATCTATCTATCTATCTATCTATCTATCTATCTATCTATCTATCTATGTCTGCCTGTCTATCTATCTATCTATCTATCTATCTATCTATCTATCTATCTATCTATCTGTCTGTCTGTCTGTCTGTCTGTCTGTCTGTCTGTCTGTCTACTCTATCTATCTATCTATCTATCTATCTATCTATCTATCTATCTATCTATCTATCTATCTATCTATCTAGTCAAACAGAAATCTGAATATCTGACCTATGCATCTAGTGGGACTTTTTAACTGACTTATTTGTTGAGCCCAGAGCCGAGCTTATGGCTGTATTTTGATCCAATTAATTGCTATTTTGACTACAATTTTTTTTCTTTCCTCAGATGAAAGTCAGCCACCCTTTTCCTTACGGAACCGGGTGCTCTCGCTGTAGTTAAAAATAGCAAAACAGGCCTCGCAAAAGGCCCCGCCACATTTCCCCTGGAGCCCGTAATTACCATGCAGACCTGCAGATGGATCTCACATTCCCATCCCGGTGACCAACACGCGTCCTCCTTAAAATAGCCAGCTTTTAAAATGTTAACGCTTTAAAGATATTCCCCCTAGAAACATCAGGATTTCGAGGCCGACCCAAGTTCAAGCAGCTGTTAAGTGTGTTAGAGGTCTGCTTCACAAATTGGGCTTTGTACATATTATACGTAGTAAACACAGCACAACAACACTATATACAACAACATTAATACTTTAAATCAGAAAGAGGCCATATTTATGTGTCCCTTACATTCAGACTGTATGACTGAAGGGTGGACTTGGCTAACATTTCTCAAAAAGCAAATCAGTGATGGAAAAATGTACCATAATTGTTAATAACACATTTATGAAACACATCAGTACATGTTATTGTGTTATAAGATACCTTATTATGGTCTGGGGAGATTTTCTGCATTGTTGCTTTGGCCCACACTGCACTCTTTGAAACTCTGCTGTGGTAAAAGTCCAACCACACATCAAAATATCCATTGTTAGAATTCACACCAGTGTTTATACGAGACACAAACGAACGCTTGATGCGAGCAGTGTGTAGGTGTGAATTCAGCACTATAATGGGATCACAGATTTACAGATTTCACACCACTGCTGTATCAAAGCCATCACTGAACACTGAAGGCTTTAAACAGGGGTTGATGTTGCATGATGGTACATGCGCCAAAGCTAACAAGTCCACTAAAGATCAACTCGGCATGCTTTATAGAGCTCAGCATGCCTTTTATGTTTTACAAGTATCACACGACAGCTTGCTAATCCAAAATCAACAGTGCGTCAATAGACTGAAGAGTTTATGTGTCATATCTGACAATAAAATCATCTTCCAGGAACAAAAACTAATTTTAATGGAGATGTACGTATGGCTTCCATTTTCCATATGCAGCTTAAATCCTGCAATCCTTTCAAGTGATCATGAAAGAGTTGGTGATACTGTAATGAGCTGGATGAAATGATGAATTGGGAAAAAAAAACTAACATTCTTGTCAGTCAGGTTGAACGTACAGGAAAATTACAAGTGGGTTTACATGGATTTAAGTCATTCATAATTTTTTTTGGATTGCTACAAAAATAAATGTTCAGCTAATCTGCACCCTCCAGAAACAACAGTACCAAACGGTACCTTGTTGTTATTGCTGTTTATTCTAGGATACATCTTTTGTACCAAATAGTAATGAAGATTAGATCTGGTTTTGGAAAAGATACTGTATGTCTTTTGGACCCGGAAACATTTCCTTACAAAATAAAGACATGTTTTTCTTTTATTGGGATTGATTTTATTATAGTTTATATAAAATCTCTCTGTGAACTTAATAAAAAAATTGGTGCACCTGTACTTTGTTGCTTTACTTTTGAACGCTAATTAAAGGTACAGCTTGTGCACCTTCCCAGGTAATAAATGCAAATACATACAAATAGATGCTACAAATACTACAAAAGACGCACCCTTAATGGCACCACCAAAACAAAACAGTACTACCCTTCTTTGCCTTTTCTTTGTAAATAATTGGAGTTTTTAAAGTAAATAATCACAATATGTCATTTAAAGATCTACATACATCTGGAGATATGGATATAATGTACCTTTAACATGATTTAAGGTATATAACTGAGCAAAAAGTAGAGCTTTCTTTCTAAGAGTATGTGGT
This sequence comes from Tachysurus vachellii, assembly GCF_030014155.1. Classification (NCBI taxonomy): domain Eukaryota; kingdom Metazoa; phylum Chordata; class Actinopteri; order Siluriformes; family Bagridae; genus Tachysurus; species Tachysurus vachellii. The sequence goes on along the minus strand of NC_083477.1, from coordinate 4,136,128 downwards.
AGCTTAGTGGTTAAGGTGTTGGAGTACTAATCAGGTGGTCATGGGTTCGAATCTCATGGCCACAAGGCTGCCAATGCTGGGCACCTGAGCAAGTTGACTCTCAATTGTATTTTTTTTTTTTTAAATAAAAACGTAAGTCACTCTGGATAAGGGTGTCTGCTAAATGCTGTAAATGTAGTATGTGAAGCTTGATGAAAAAATGGAGATTATGGTTATAGGGTTATGATTGGTCAAGAACTCCAGGCTCAGCGCCCTTCATTGTAGTTTAATTTCCAGTATGATCCGCCTCTTAAAAGCCCTACCTCGCTTTAGGAGGCTTCCCCTGCCGTCCATGCTGCAGTTCCAGCGCTCATTGCGAAACTGGTAGCGGCACTCCATCAGGCTGAGGCGCACCGACTCGCGCAGCGTCTCCGCCATCCCCGGTTCTCGGCGGCAGGCGCGCTTCTGGCGGCGCGTCAGCGTCATTTGCTCGCACTGTTTCATGTGCGCTTTTCCACCTGCGGACTCGCCGCTGTACGGGCTCGACAAAAAAGCCAAGGGCTCCTGGCCCGTGAGCCTAGAAAATCAATCACAACCTTCTTTATACACGAATGCAAGACAAACTGTCCTTATAATACATCTATAAATCCAGACAGTTTTCAAGATTCCACTTCGGCACACAGTACAACAGTACATTTGTACAGTCATCAAGACATATAGGCTGCAGTCTGTAAGCTATTTGCATGCTTTACCAACAAGTCTATCACCGAGCGTGCTTTGAATGCAACTTTCATTTGAATACGTGCATTTGAATAGACACTAAGGTTATAGTTACGTGTTCACTGTGTTATACAATGCATCCAGAATATTCTCTATGTAGCTACGGTGCCTAATCTGTTTTATAGTCCAATATCATCAAAGTGTAAAACTCTAATGTCTATAATTTAGAAATAACGACTTCACGTCAACATTTTTGGTTTCAACAGTTTGTGATTCTTACATAAATCTGGCAACAGCCTATTTAGCATAAATTATTTTCCCCCTGCAGTTTTATACGTTTTAAAGTACTGGGAAGGTCATGACAAGGTTTAAAGTAACTCAGGGTGGTGTAATAATAATAATAATAATAATAATAATAATAATAATAATAATAATAATAATAATATGTTCTTTAAACATTTAGATTTTTTTTGATCAGATATTCCAGAGGAATTATAATGAACCAGAAGCAATAATTAAATATGATGTGCGTAATTACGCACAACAGAACCATCATCAGTCGTCGCGACCAGCTCCTAAACATTGCCAAATAGATCCCAACATATAGTTTACTATACAGAACAAATTTGACATACAAATATAACATTATTCTATAAACATTTTTTCGAACCAAAGACAAACACAAGAAACGTTGTACTTTGAAAACTTCCCAAACTTCCCAAACGGAAAAATAAATGAACAGGTATCCTGGGTTTCATTGCACAGAGAATAAAACGTAAAGAAAAAGCTTCTGACCCAAAATAAGCTGCTGCTGCGTGGGAGAGCAGGATGATGCAGAGCGCGGAGAGTCGCAGCAGGCAGGCGGTCCCGGCGCGCATGGCTTCGCCTCGGCGCTGCTCCTCATCGCGCTGCGTTGCCGCGGAGAAAAGGAAAAATCCCCCGGCACTGAACCCGCGACCTCTTAAAGGGGCAGATGTGGACACCCCCCACCCCCCCACCCCAGGCGAAATAGGTGGGAGGAAAAAAGATGCGGTTTAGTTCGCAGGGTTGCCAGATTTGGTACGTGCCGAACTTTTAGGCAACCACAATCCCATAAATGAACACACCAGTCTGTATTTTTCTTTTCATAGTCGGACCACAAGTACTTTTGTAAATAAAAGAGACACATAATTTACTAAAGGTATAAAACACAAAACATGCCTGTGCTTTTCTCTTCACTGATTTGGACCCAAAATGATGCGTATATTGTTTCTGTCTTTTAGATATATCAGTTCAACTGGGGTCGTGGACTATAGTGGTCTAGTTTTGGACGTGACTCAAGGTATACAATTGTCCTGATTTAGTTCAGCTTTATATGTACCATTAGGTCATAGATACGTAAAATAGGTGTATGCGTGAGGGTAGCACCCTAGCAAGAAGGTTCAATTATGTCCCTTCAATTACTTTAAAGGTGTAGTATATCAACAATTATACCAATATACAATTCAAAAGGCCAGACTACAATATGATCAATATTTCTAATTGGTAATGTGCTAATGAAACTGAGTTATTAAAAGATCAATTGATATTGGTGTGGTATTATATCTAGTGTACAGTAAACCTACTGAAGATACTAAAGGTTTTCTTTAAAAATGCAGTGCTTAGAGGGAGTTAAAGCCAATCTGGCAACGCTGATAAAGCAAAGCTTCCTACTGATTGGATCCCTGCCATTTTCAGAAATTGCTGCCCTTCCAAAGGTGAGTTTACCTGATGAGGAATGAAGATATTAGTGTATTCACAAACACCAACATCAGAGAGCTACACGTGATTTGTTTTAAAAAAAAAAAACATTTAATCAATAAGAATAACGAGTCAATTAATGTAATTAGATTTTGCTGCTCATTTTGTACTGATGTTCAGGGTCTGGTTTAGTCAGTGACCCCAGATGGTCCACACTTTTCGTGATGTAATTGCTAAAACATTTATTAGATGGATCCTCCGGGTGATAAGTTAAAGACTTTTTGGGCATCCATAGGCTCTAGGGTTAAGAGCGAAGGGGAAAAAGTGAAAAACAGTTAGGAAACGTTGAATATTTCAAGCTATGCTATTTTAGAACATTGAGAAACATTCTTTACCATGTTCAGACTTGGAGAAGCGAGCAAAAAAATCTAGAAGCAAGTACTATATAGGTTAATGGCATGTTCATACGGTATCTTACAGAGAACTTATCAATCCTGAAGCATCACAACAATGCAAAGTTTTAGCATTTTATCAGGAGAAAATAGTTAGTGGCATGTTTTTATATGAAAAAATACATTAATCTGGCCGAATACAGGCACAATTACTGCTGCAATATGTTGGTTATTTTTGCTGTAATAGAATGTTTTATTTAAGTGTTTTATTCCACTTATATCAAAACAATATGAATTACATATATATCATATATAGATATATATCATCCATCTTGTACTGTATGTTAATACGAGAGTTAATGTTCTGAACCATTTGTAAGACACTGACTGTAAGCTTCTGTTATTACTTATGTTATAGCAGCGACAAACAGACGTTCTCTCACCAGCGCGTCTTTTTTATTTCTTTTAAAGTTTATAAGCCAATAAAAATCACATGATACACAAAAAATGTAAATACGCAAATTCCTCCCTACTGAAGACTTTCTCACAGCAAAAAACTGACTGATACAAAGTAAACGATGAAAAAATATGGATATGTATTTGTTCTTTATTAAATAAATATACTTTACAAGATATTTAAAATGATTAGAATTATAAGTAGCATTCTTGAAGTTTTGATTAGTCATTAGTCTGCTAAACATAGACGGTTCTGCTGGTTGTTTTTTAAGGCAACACATTTCTAAGAGAGACATCTCATGTATTCGAGCACCATGTTTAGAAACCGTGGCTCCATTCTCATTTCCTGTGTATCATTAAGACACAGAACATTTGATGCTGTAACTTCACCCCTGTCATCACCTCACACGATTGGTGGTCTGATCATAACTAGGATCTCGCCTTATCTCAGTTCTGTGTCCCTTTGAGTCTGACCAGCTGGACTGCGCATTTCCAGGATGATGTCACACTCTTTGTTTGTGGCGCTAGCCGGCGTATCTAGAGGTGTGTCAGGTGCCCTTCCTGCTAGTACCATAAAAAAAGAGGATGACTTGCTAACTCCTGGAGTAGAGCTGAGGCATTAAGACTTCATCTTTATTTATATCTCAAACTTACATATAGATAATAATAGAACTGTTAAATGCTTGATTCTGATTGGTCAAAAGGTGCTGATTCCTTTCAAAAACAACAGCTAAATTTATAAAACTTATATTATCAGTGATTTGGTGGGATTATTACTGTCAATATATTTTTGTTAATTCCAGGCAGTGACCTTAGAATAGCATCTCAATCACATGACATGCTAATATTATTTTGTTTTTGTCAAATTAACAAATTACAGAGAAATAAAAGAGGCTGGCGAAGGAAAAAGACCAGGGTTTAACTTCCCACAACATAAAACATTGTTCGTTTTAGCACAATGCTGATGTATAAGTGTAATAAAGTATTTTGGGATGACCATGTGACCACGTTTTGAACGTTTTGAGCAACCTGACTCTTAATTTTTATATGTTTACAGTTTTGAGTCATTTTTGATTGTCAAACATTTGACATGACTTTAGTAGTAGTCATAGTAGTGGTTTAAAATTTACTGGCTTGTTGAAACATTTTTAAAAAATAAAGGCATCAAGTGAAATTCAGAGCTTTGGGTAAAGTTTTTTTTTTTTTTTTAAATAAAATTCAATAAAATCAGCCTGTAATTTCTCTTACAGTTTAGGCATCTTATCCAAAACTGTATTATTCTTTTTAAATATGAAGTTAAAAAACAAAAAACAAAAACAGGCTTAATTGTCGCGATTGCGGCAAAGGCGAGTGAGGATCCAAATGCAGTTTAAACATTTATTAATCAAAAACAAGAAACAGATAAACAGAACACAGAGCTAACAGGAAACAGAAACACATACAATGACTAGCAACAGGGAAGTGAACAAACAGTGTATATATATCAGACAGGAACCAATAACAAAGCAGAGACAATGAGTAACTATGACAACAAACGAAAGGGAATGAATGAGTTCAATGAGTGCCCATGGCAACAAACGAGTGGGCGGAGCAAACAATTAACAGCAGGGCAAGACAGCAGACAGAAACAGGGCAAAACACAGACAGACTCATTACATTAATGTAGTTAATGAAATGAAATTGTCCTTTTTCTTTCATAATGTGTTGGTCCTGAATGTGTTAAGTGCTTCAATCAGTGCTCAGTGCAGGGCAGAATAGGCAAATGCTAAGGGCGCCGCCCACCACTAGGGGCGCCCGTGTGCCCAAATTATTTGTGACAAATATATATATATATATTTTATTGCTGTAAGAAAGGCAAGGAAAGCAAGGTCTCCGTAATATAGTTTTTTTTTTTATATAGTTTGTGTGTGTTTCCAAAATATTTTCTAAATAAAGAAAAACAGGACAAAGCTGTGCAGTTTGTTTCTGTGTAAGTTTATGAACAAAATGATCGGAACACAATTGTCTGTGATTCCAGGGGCACCAGGTGAAATCTTGCCTAGGGCCGGCCCTGGCTCAGTGACTCATATAGAGAATATAAGATATGATATAAAATGATATATAACACAATATGATCCTTTGAAGGGTGAACAACGGCTTTAAAACCCAGCTCGCACCTATAACTAAAACAAAAAAAAGAATAATAAAAAAAAATGATTTATTTCTGCAAGCTGGTGTATTGTGATTTGGTGCCATGGCAAGGTATTGGGCATTACGCATGGTAGTCACACGATTAGTTGTGACGTAGTTGTGACGTAATGACGCTCGTTCTCGTTATAAGTTAATTGAACGTGTTCTGGAATTGCTTTTTTTTCTTTCTTTCTTTTTTCTCTACTTCTGTTCTATCTCAAGCGTCAGAACATTTCCTCTAACACACCGACTCATGTAACGAGAGTAATTTACTATCCGATGAATACTAACAGTATAAAAACTGATTAATATTACGATCATACTGACGTCTAGTGGTGAAATCTGGTACAGTTTTATCTTTTCTGTGTCTGAAGTGTACATTAAAGGTGGGGTCTCCGATATTTGAGAAATGCTTCAGAAAACTGCGTTGAGCCGCCAAACAAAACAAAAATCAAAACAAACGTGTAGCCAATGAGCAGAAAGGGGCGTGTCTTGTCAATATGGGCGGAGCGAGTGTTCACTGCGCATGTGTGACATTAGCAGAAAGCGCTTTTAACATTGACATGGAGGATAAAAACAAAGAAAGAAAGCAAAGAAAGGTTTACGATAAGGCAAGAAGTAGGACGTGTTAATATAGGATCAGCTTTCCAGCGCTGGAGAGAACTGAAGGAGCAGGAAGTTGGTCACATATTCACAGATTGGAGTTTCTCGAGTCAATAACTCCTGAGCTAAACGCTGTTACTACACAAATAACACCTCTTTTCTATCGTAGTAATGTAGAGAGGCAGCTACAACCACGTTTTGCTAGTAACAGCGTTTAGCTTAGTAACTTACGTGACTCCCATCACCTGAGTCACTTTCGTGACTTTTGTGACTCAAGTCGCTTTCTGAGTCCTGAAACTCAGAGTTACATTAGTCCTGAAGACTTTGCATTATTTCTCATTTCAAACCTGGAAACCATTTCACAATAATTAATAATCTTATTTACCAAAATGAGCCGTTCAATGATGCTCCTTTTGAAGCTTTCCGGGAAGGTGAGGACTGCCCAAATATACGGTGTAACTTATTATAATTCTGACGATCTTTCATGAAAAAAATATTTGCTTACAAACTCAAATACCACACAAACTCTAACTTTCACACTTACTCCATTTCGACGGCAAAACAGGTCAATCTGCCAAAATAAGTATGCCTCCTTGTTGTCAGGGTTTTCACAGTGTTTGAGACTCCGGATAAACTGAACCAGGTCCTCTTTCTGCATCATATTGCTGCAAAAGATTATTGCCTGAAGATTACCTTGCAGACATTTGCAAATCCTTTGGATATGGTTTATAATATTCTTGCTTACAACTTGTGTGTGTTAAACAGGCCGAGACACGGAGGTGGGCATCTCTGGAGTGCGTGACTCTATGTTCATATAAATGTTATTCATTTTACAGTACCGGATAAGCGGTAGAAGATGGATGGATGGATGGATGGATGGATTTTACAGTATTGTATTGTTTATTGTGCTAATTGTGTCCAGAATTAAAAAATCTGACCATACACATGTTGAGGTTTCTCAGAACGGTTACTCCGTTAACCTCATCACATTTTTGTGTGTGTACCTGCAAATTATGGACCTGGCAATATAGAATATTCTAGCTAATTTACACTTTTAAAAACAAAAAACAAACAAAAAGTCTAGACACAGAAAAGATAAAGCAGTACCTGATTCCACCACCAGACGTCACTATGACTGTAATATTTATCTGTTTTTATACTGTTCGGATTTATGGATTTATACAAAGGATTTATTGGATTTTTTACACTTAGAATGATGTTTTGAGTTAATATACAAGACGTGGTTAAGGGTTTATAGTGACTTTCTTCTACCAAAAACATTATGAAAAAATAAGGACTTGCTAAAGGAATTTATATCCAGCCTGGATATAAAAAAAAACTTCTTCATTTCTTAAAATTATGAAAATATGTTCTATAAAATGTCCTCATGAAAAGAAACGAATGAGTCATTCAAACAACCAATCAACCAATCAATCAATCAACCAATCAATCAATCAATGTAACAATACACATATAAATAATATTTTTGTAATAACTTTACACCTATATAAAGTATAAATGAATTACCCGTAATACATTTTATTTCTTAAAAACTGTATGAGTAATAGGGTGGTACGGTGGCTTAGTAGTTAGCACGTTTGCCTCACACCTCCAGGGTTGGGGGTTCGATTCCCGCCTCCACCTTGTGTGTGTGGAGTTTGCATGTTCTCCCCGTGCCTCGGGGGTTTCCTCCGGGTACTCCGGTTTCAATAGGTTGATTGGCATCTCTGGTAAATTGTCCGTAGTGTGTGATTGTGTGAGTGAATGAGAGTGTGTGTGTGTGTGCCCTGCGATGGGTTGGCACTCCGTCCATGGTGTATCCTGCCTTGATGCCCGATGACGCCAGAGATAGGCACAGGCTCCCCGTGACCCGAGGTAGTTCGGATAAGTGGTAGAAGATGAATGAATGAATGTATGAGTAATAATAGATCATATTCATGGATGGAGAGGATAAAACACAAATTTACTCAGTCCTTTATGCCTCTCAGAGGGATCCAGAAGAGTGATGCCAATGAGTGATGAACAGATTTTTTTGATTTATTTTTTTTTTTAATGGAAATGGATAAACTTACATGCTCTTATGATATCAACAAAAAAAGTGCAACCATCATTATTATTATTATTATTATTATTATTATTATTATTATTATTAGTAGTAGTAGTATTATTATGTATTATTATATTAACATTTTTAAATGGTTTTAATTCGTATTTTCCTTTGTGATGAAAGTGCTATATTAACTTTCAGGTGACAATGTTGCTCATTTGGTTCACTTACTGCCTAAAAATGGGAGTAAAATCTATTTAAAATTAACCTTAGTTTAAACAAAAAAGTCAAAAGATCACTATGGCAAGCAATATTAGGAACAGCAACTGACAGCTTCATAGTAAAGCAAATGGAGACTTGTAGAACGTGTGATCGTAGCTTTACTCTCTTGTAACCTCCATCATCTTTTCCTCTACATTTCCAGCATTTGGCAGACGCCCTTATACAGAGAAACTTACATTATCTTATTTTTATACAACTGAGCAATTGAGGGTTAAGGGCCTTGCTCAGGGGCCCAATGGTGGAAGCTCGGTGGACCTGGGATTGAACTCACAACCTTCTAATTGGTAGCCCAACATCTAAACCACTAGGCTACCATGTCAAGTCAGGTCAAGTCAAGTCAAGTCAAGAAGCTTTTATAGTCATTTCAACCATATATAGCTGGACAAAAGACAGTGCAAACAAAAAATACAAAACAATACACAAAAGACAATACACTAAAGCAGCACTGACCAGTGTAAATACTGTATGTTCATTTAATATTCCGTGTGCAGAACTACTGGAATGAACACGGTGTTATAGCAGTAGTTACATGAGGTATTGTAAAGGATTGTGCAAAACAGCAATCGACTGAAATGTGAGACAGCAGGTGCAAAAACAGTGTAAAACATATAAAGCATGTAAACAGTTTGATGGATGTATATTGGAAGAGTGTGTATTACCTCTAGCTTTGGTGGAGAGTGACTTCCTGGAGAAAGATGCTTCCAATTCTGACTCTTTCAGGAATTCCTCGTCGTCTTTTAGCAGAAATAGAACGTTGTGAATGCCATTGTACCATTCAGACAATCACATTTACACATATTTACATTTACATTTCTGGCATTTAGCAGACACCCTTATCCAAAGCGACTGACTCTTTCACAAAAGTGACTCAAGTGATGAGAGTCAAGTGATGAGAGTTACTTCGTTACTGAGATGAGTGACTCGAGTCATGAGAGTGAATTGAGTGACTGGAGTTGTGAATGTGACTTGAGTGACTGGAGTCGTGAAAGTGACTTGAGTGACTGGAGTTGCGAAAGTGACTTGAGTGACTGGAGTCACGAAAGTGACTTGAGTGACTGCAGCTGTGAAAGTGACTTGAGTGACTGGAGTTGTGAAAGTGACTTGAGTGACTGGAGTTGTGAAAGTGACTTGAGTGACTGGAGTTGTGAAAGTGACTTGAGTGACTGGAGTTGTGAAAGTGACTTGAGTGACTGGAGTCCCGAAAGTGACTTGAGTGACTGCAGCTGTGAAAGTGACTTGAGTGACTGGAGTTGTGAAAGTGACTTGAGTGACTGGAGTCCCGAAAGTGACTTGAGTGACTGCAGCTGTGAAAGTGACTTGAGTGACTGGAGTTGCGAAAGTGACTTGAGTGACTGGAGTCACGAAAGTGACTTGAGTGACTGCAGCTGTGAAAGTGACTTGAGTGACTGGAGCCACGAAAGTGACTTGAGTGACTGGAGTTGTGAAAGTGACTTGAGTTCTGGAGTTGTGAAAGTGACTTGAGTGACTGGGGTTGCGAAAGTGACTTGAGCCACGATTGTGACTCTAGCGATGAGAGTGACAGAAGTTACACTGTTAGTGTAGAGATGCCAGCTGTCCAGTTTCCTAATCTAAAACTAGAAGCTATGTTAGAATCCTCCATATAATTTATACAATTGAAGGTTAAGGGTCTTGCTCAGGGGCCCATCAGTGGCAGCTCGGTGGACCTGGGAGTCAAACTCATGACCTTCTGATCATCATGTCACAGTGGATTTATATTACACAATCCATTGTCTTGTTCGTGTCTGTTTCTTATCCAGTAGGTTCCTCATGGACCATAGATGACCGGTCCAGACCCTTCTTAAGACCTCAGAAGGTGATGCTGAGCAGCACATTTTAACATCAGGGCCTTTTTTTTCTCATGCTTAGGCTTGTTTTCATCTCACCAAACAGAATCTATGCTGGCTTTGTCTGAACTGCTCACTTGTTTACTACATAGTCAGACTACGTAGTGAGGTAGTGGATTGTTTCTGATGTTACACTCGGAAGCTGGGGAGTTTGAGCGGTTTTTTTAACCCACACCCACAAAAAAAAAACTCTGCTTCGTCGGATTTGATTGGATTACACAGATTGTAGGCGGGACAACTTGGCCACTTTGGACAAAACGATTGGCTCAAATCTTACTTTGGACAACGCCCATGACGCGGCTGCCTTCAGTCCGGTGAAAGACGCCATTTTGTCGTTAGCGGTGACGAGGAGAACAGGGATATTGTTGGAAAGCAGCACTGAAAAGGTAAATATATAAATATATATATAAAAAACACAGCGGTATCATTTCTCTCACCTTTCGTGAAACAATTTACAAAAAAAATAAATAAAAAATAATAAATATTGTTTCTACACTATTGTAAACATACATTCGAGGCTTAAATCTTAGCTGTTGAAAAATTAGCTTACGTTAGGAAAGGTATTTTGTTAGCATGTTAGCATCGGTTAGCTAAGCTAATATTTGACTTGCTAAACCTATAGCACAAGCAGCTAATACGTGAGGTGGCTTAACGTGTAGCTCGGTTCTTACTCGACGTGTTTTCAACGTGTATATTCGAACGAATGAATTGACTGATGTTTGTTTATTTATTTATTTATTTATTTATAAAAAAAAAAACTAGCTGCCCCGATTAGCTTCTGTGCTATGAACCGGCTAAAGATACTCGGATGTCTAGGAAGAAAAAATAATAGGAAACAGGAAACGCGTTTGTGCTGCTCAGGAGGCGTTTATATAAAACTGTGAGCTGAATTAATTGCGAATAGAGAGTATATATTATATATATTATATATAAAAACACCGATGTGTAGGTTAATGTGATCAGATATCGAGCTGGTGAAATGAAGGCCTTGTGTTTCTGATGTGCGGTTCTAACGACGTCGATGGATTTCACAGCCGCATTATGTTGAGACATGGAGCTTTACAGCAGGATATTGATATTATTTTAACAATTAAAAACCTCAGACAAGCCGTATATAACGTCTTAAACGATTATAAACATAATCGTGTGTATATATCCGTGTCTATAATCTGTGTATTTTGAATTAACGCTGACGCTGTTCATGAGTTGATGTCAATGCTGATCTGAGATCAGTTAAAGCGAAGCTAAATGTATTATTATTATTATTAATACTGAAATGTTTGGGAACATGTGTCGTATTTTAGTTATTCATTCGAGATCTTTTCATTTGTGTCCCGTGCTGACGTCACAAGGGGGCATTTAAAAGTGGAGGTAAATAAGAGTGTCCAAAGAGTATGAATGAAACGGGTCAGTTTTTTTTCTGGGGTTTCTTTTTTTGGACACTCGTTAATTTACTACGATTTTTACTACCATGTGATGTTAATGAGATATTGAAAAATGAATAGTGGAGGTGTTGGGACTCAAAGTCCCAGAATGCAGTGCAGCTGTATGAACATTATGGATGATATAGGAATCTATTAGCCTATAAGTAAATGTCGACAAAAGTCGTTTTTATCTCTGAATTCATATCGAACGTTGTTTGTATTCCACAACTGAACATCATATAGATTATAAATATCCCTGAAGAATCTCAGGGTTCGTGGAGTATGTGGTGTTGAGTTCGTATAATTGGTGTCTTTTGAACACTAGTTACTTAACCACGTAGTCAGCATTTTTCTGTAATGTTACATTGATCCTAATTTGATACCGACTAGCAGTGTTACCATGTACATGTTTGCTCGGATCTCGTTATATGCTGTGAAGTTTAAAAAGATCCTGAAATGGACAGCGGTGGCTGAAGGTGCTGGGCTGTTGATCAGAAGATCAGGATTCAAGCCCCATCATTGCCAAGCTGCCGCTGTTGGATCCTTGACCTTGTCCGAGGCTTTTAACGCTCTCTGTACCAGGGTGCTGTATCATGGCTGACCCTATGATTTGAACCCTACCTCCAATGTTGGGATAATCAAAGATGATTTTTTTTGTGCTGTCATGTATATGTGACAAGTAAAAGCTGCTGCTTCTTCTTCTTCTAAAATATGCTGGCTTTAATGTTTTGCATTAATGGGCAACGGATGCTTGGGTTATGTGCCGGCAGGGTATTGGTCTAATGACATGGACTTCCAGTAAAAAAATGGTAAGTTTCCTGCTGCAAAGTTGAGCAATTAACATAACGTAAACTAACAGCCAAAAACAAAAAAATTGCCAGTTGCATCTGGCTTGACAAGATGAAAAATAGTACTTGATACGCTGGTCTTGGTCTATCTTAGTCCCAGAGTGTGGCGCAACCTCGACGTTGTTAGACGAAATGGTGTCACGTGCTTGGCTCAAAGCTCTCAAAACCTAGAGCTTCAACTATGTCACATTGCACATGGTTTTGTTTACTCTGACGTGATCACACAAGATGCCTGGAAACTAGATGCCCTCTAGTTTGGGTGCAGATGCAGTGTACCAGTGATTACAGATCACGGATATTCGCTATGATTTTTTCTTTTTCTTTTTTTTTTTTTTTTACCAAAAAACACCTTTTGTAGCATTCCTTTTATCTGTCCCGTGTCAAATGTTCTAGCTTATCTTTTCTCTTAAAAAACGATCGAGCAGCAGAACGCCCATGTGTCTGCATTTTGGTTGCGTCATGCTTGACTGAATTACAGAAGACCGTCAGGTGAAGACGTCTGTCCCGATACTGTTAAATTGTCTAGCGATCCGTAGATCATCAGGCGCATTCGCTTGACTGGAAATCCATACAAACATTCTCTAGAAGGAAAGATAAGCATTGGGATTGTCTGTTGGTTGTGCGAGCTTTGTGCCAGTAGTTGCGGTTGTCATGGGAGGAGGTTAGCCTTGTTTTTACACCAACCGAGACATTTGCAGAAGACTCGTTACCTGCCGTGCCTTCCTTCTCTTGTCCTTTACAGTCAATAATTAATCCTTCATGGACCTCGTGAATTAGTCATGAGGCTCAGTTTGTCATCGGTGATGATTGAAAAGAGCCGATGGTGCCATACCAGAATAAACAATGGAGTTTTTTCATGGTACCTGTGAACAAAACCGCTGCTAGAAATATTTTCATATGCAATTAGAAATTGGTGTTGAATCGTGGACACCAGCACGTAGTACTTTTTGACTCAAAGTGTTTTACATGATTGTTAAATGTAGAACAAAAAAAATAATAATTGAAGAACGGTTTAGAAATGAATTTGTTGCTCCTCTGTACTCTTTTATTGCTTATTTCCTCATGCACACACTGTTCCAGAATTATTGGCACTCTCGATAAAGATTTGTTTAAAACTATTTGAAATATCTCCGTTGTTAATTATTGCTTGTTCCGATACTTGGGATATGAAACGATTTTAATCTTTAGCGGAAATACACTATAATCTATATAAGAAAAACCTTATCTAAATATTTATTTTAACAAAACTGTCACTGCATTCAGTGTTTTCTGTAACTTCCTTTCGCCACTGCGACGGCACTTCAGGAACCGATCGTACGCTTCGATTAACTTGGATAAGGAAATAACAAAGGTGTCTTTGGTAACGTCTATCATTTATTTTATCTGTCACATCTTTAAGTATGTAAATGAACCAGCTAAATGAAGCCAGGTCCGCTTACTTATACCTTTCTGTAGGGTGTGGATCAATGTGTAGGCTGATCTCTTATTAGTATTCAGTGTCTGCATGTGGTAAAGCAAATCTACACGTCTCACACTCTTCATGCCTGTGTGTGAGTGTGTGTTTCCAGTATGAGTCAGTGTTCCAGTGCACTTCCTCATAGCTATGCTGCCGTTTTGTGCTCTCGCTCCGACTGTGCGCTGCCAATGTAAACCAGTTGATGAATAAGTGCAAGATTTAGTCATTCAAGAGACATTTTATCCGCTCGTCAGCGCATGGGTTGGGAATGTGAAACCTAGCAGTTTACTGTCACTAGGGGCAGAAAATGAGGAATTACAATTACTTTTGCTAACACTGGAATTAGTAATCAATTGTTAAAATGCTGAATGCGTTACTGGAAACGTTACCATGGCGTGTGATTGTGGCCTTCCTGTATCTTATATTGTGACAATTAGTTTAGCTGAATACACAACCATGACCTAAAAAAAACCCCAAAAAGCTGTCTCTCATTGTGTTTGTTGTTTTAAAGGTTTGTTATTTTTATCCCTCGTCACTGAGCTATATGATGAAAGAATGGAAACACGATAATGGCAGGGACGCTGGACGTTATTCTCATATCCCATCCTGTACACATTTGAGTTACCTAATGTCTTAATGCCGTAATCAGTGTTGTCTTAGTGCATCGTCTGAGTGCCGAGCAGTTTATCAGCAAATATCAGCACAGAAATGTGTCATTATTTGAACTTGTAGCCGTTTACTTATTTACTCCGCTCTTACTGGCCAGTATTGCCATCTAATCTAATCTAATCTCACCTGTGGGTATAAGGGTGAATTTTAAAGGTGCTAAAAATGTTTGATGGATTTTAATAAATGGTATGCGGTTTATTGAGAATACTGACCGTGGTAACTGTTGTTTGGGTCAGATAGTTTCAGTTTTGCCACTGAAAAGATGTCTTTGCAACTTTCAAATCTAATTTTAACCCAGTCTGTCTTTTCACTCTCACTTCTTGTTTCTTTTCTTTTTTTTTTTTGTATGCAATTCTGCAACCTCCAGCGAGGTTTATTTCACAGCCTTAAGCCTATTTGGCCTCCATTTAAGCATGCTTGACTCATTAAAGCACTGAAGAAATCATTTGTGTGTACATATTAGTGTTACCTTTTATTACTTATTTGATAAGAGTATTAGAATGCAAAGCTAATGTCATATAGAGGCAAGTTCTAATTCATACAGTGTTGTGGCCGGTTCCCGTCCCGGCGGGAGCGCGGCCCGGTTCCCGTCCCGGCGGGAGCGCGGCCCGGTTCTTGTGCCAATATCAAATCATGAATAGGCCTTGGCTGTCCAGTCCAAGAGTGCAAATTAGGCTGTGCTCTGTTTCAGGGAGGTAAGATGTTCTCTCTCCCCTTGTCACAGCGACACTCTGTGAGCTTGTGCATGCAACACTTTTGCTTGTGTGTTGCTCTGCCTCATGACACATCATGAGCAGCCATTATTTACTTTGAAGGAGGCACATGATGGCTTTCATCTTATTTTATATTTTAGTGGTGTGTCTCAACCCCCACCCCCACCCCATTTACCCTACTACCACGTCATCTGTGCTACAGTGCAAATCCACAAGACAAACCACATGCGACATGAGCCACCAGGCACTAGGCAGCGTAACCTTTGTGATGCACAGCTGCACTTGGCATTTAAATCGTAGAGTCAGATTTAATAGCTCTTTGTATGGGTTCGTCTGTTTTCTTGTAAATGTAGAGATCTTTCAGCATCTTATCTTTTCTTTATTTTTTCCCCTTTTTGTGGAGTCCTCCTCTGTTTTTCTGGGAACAGGCTGTCTCGTGTCTTAAACACTACCTTCTATGTATTCCCTGTTGAATTTGCAGCGCATCATGGGAATCCTACTCCCTGTTTTGTTCGTAAGCGTTTTGTTCATTTTCCGTAATCGAGAATAAAACATTTAGTACGCCGTGCAGGGAGCAGGGCACCGTTACAGACATGGCGCTCACCCTCATGGCTTCCTGCAGCGGTGCTTCCTGTTTACTTGCAGGATTATAAAAGCACGTTTTTTTTTCATGTGCACTTTTTATTCACCGGTAGCCCACAGTAAACTGACGAAAGCAAGGAGCTGATCATTTCACTACATTCTCCCGTGAGGTTCAGGAACGATTTAAAAAATATGATCGATTTTCCAAAATATTTTCGCGTTCACATAGAAGCCGCCCTGTGGCCGATTTTAGATGATTTGTCCTGGGATTCATAACCTGCTCGACAGAAGATAAGCGATCCTCCTGTCTGATTAATTCAGAACTCCGCTGTCTCCTTTTACAGGCTGATCAGGTTTCTGGTTACCTGCAGTGGCCTACATTCACCACATCACTGACCTCATTGTTCTTCCTCTTCTCTCTACTGTTAGATCAGCGAAGCTGTGCTGAGCTCTAGCCTTTTTCCCCTAAACACAGCACAGGGTTTTGACACTCAGCAATCTTTGCCATTTCAACATAACGTTCCTAATTTTCGAGGAAAGCTTCTAACAGCATATCTGTGTTCTATGGTTAGTTGTACTAGAGCAAAATCAGACTACTGCCAACATTCTACAGCAGAGAAGCCAAAAAAAAAAAAAAAAAAGAAGAGGAAGAGGAAAATGCTATTAGCGACCGGGTCAAGCCGCAGGCACATGTACGATTATCCGCCATTATCGAGTGACGACTCGCTCGTTCCTGAGTGTGGGTGTTCACAATATTAGAATAAATGTCATGGGCTTACGGTATTATTTTTACATTTTATAACACCGTCCTGTAATTGTTCTACCTTAGAAAGATAAGTTTCAGAAGAGTTTGTCACTACTGGTGTTTTTGTGTGAAGCCACTTCCCAACGCATCCTAGTACTGTTAACTACAGCTGGAAAATTCATCATCGTCCCTCATTCCTGCTTTGTGCTTACTGTATACGTATTTAGAGAGACAGCTCTGTTAGGCTTTGTCCACACTGCTCAAGAGTCACAGTTCACAAAGTTCACACTGCTCTGATTTAAACAGTCAAACACATATGTGCTGTTCTGAGCTCGGATTTTTGTCTCGTTCAGATCTTCCACCATGGGGAACATGTTTGCAGGCCTCTTTAAGAATCTCTTCGGGAAGAAAGAGATGCGAATCCTGATGGTGGGTTTGGATGCTGCTGGCAAAACCACCATCCTGTACAAACTCAAACTGGGCGAGATCGTCACCACCATCCCCACTATCGGTGAGCGGCGCTAATTACAATTAAAGCAGGTTTCTATTTCGTTTTATAGAAATGCATATTCATATTTGTTTTTGATATATTTTACATACATTTTAACATTTAATTGAACAGGATCGCAAACGAGCTCGTCACGCGGTCGTACCAGAAGCCGTTAACGTAACGCAGATCCGCAAACTATATCCTGTTATAACATCCTAAAATATTCAAATTATTTCATTACAATATTAATTAATAGAGTTTAGAGATTTTTTTTTGCCTATGATTGAGGTTGATACTCCTCCTTAGTAATATAGGAAATGGTGTCTTACTCGTTAGCGTCTATAACGACGCTGTATAATATACAGCGATATATAATGTGCAGCGCTGTTTAAAGTTCAGCCACTAAATCAGTTCAACAGATTTGTTTTATGAAATTGGAATTTTAAAAAATAAATTAAAGCAGTTTGATAAAATAATGTACCTGCTTTCATGTAAAACACTACATCTGAACATCTGTATAATATCTGTATATTATCTCTATCTATGATTTTGATATATCTTTGGTTCACTTTTTTTTGCCTTCGCATGCGAAAATATCACAAAGCACCATTCTGTCGGTCCCTCACGGTTCAGCATAGAGGCTCGTGTGTGTATTTCTCTTTTCTCTCTGACGTTCTTTCTTCTCGTTCTGCAGGTTTTAACGTAGAGACAGTAGAATACAAAAACATTAGCTTCACGGTTTGGGACGTCGGCGGTCAGGACAAGATCCGGCCGCTGTGGAGGCACTACTTCCAGAACACACAAGGTCGGTCCGTGTATTTGAGGGGGAAAAAAACATGCACTTTAATTGAAACGAAAGGAAAGAACGAATTGTTTTGCGTGTCTCATTCTGTGCGTGTTTGTCAGGTCTGATCTTCGTGGTGGACAGTAACGACAGGGAGCGAGTGAACGAGGCGAGAGAGGAGCTGACAAGGATGCTGGCTGAAGATGAGCTCAGAGATGCCGTGTTGCTTGTTTTTGCCAACAAACAGGTGAGAGTGTGAGAAAGAGAGAGAGGAAAGTAGAGAACACTTCAGATTGTGGCTTTTACAGGTTTGCTCTTAAAACAGTTGTAGAATTGTTCACTAAATAACTGTTTAATACAAACCTTTTTAAAGCACCTTTTTCAACTGATCTCAAACCCTCTGCTAAATGCCCTCGCTTTGGTCCAGCGTAACGCGTTAATGCTCTAGAAGTAAACGTCCTCTGCTTTTATATAATATTCATAATACACACTGGAAAATAACACGGTTTGGTTTGTTGTTGGTTTCACACCCACAAGCTGACTTATCAAACACATCTCTCTTTCATTTCTTAACCATCTGCGACTTCACACAGTGCTTTTATTTGTTGTTCTTTGACATTTTCATTTGAGCATATTTATCAAAATGGAGCTTTAACGTTTCACCTCCTCTCTCTCTCTCTCTCTCTCCTCTCCCCTCTCCACCCCCACAGGATCTGCCTAACGCTATGAACGCAGCAGAGATCACAGACAAACTGGGTCTGCACTCACTGCGGCACCGCAACTGGTATATCCAGGCCACATGCGCTACCAGCGGAGACGGGCTCTACGAAGGCCTCGACTGGCTCTCCAACCAGCTGAAAAACGCTAAATGATCCATTCCACTCACCTCTCTGTGCTGTGTGTGTGTGTGTGTGATGTGCGTGTGTGTGTGTGTGTGTGTGCAATGAGAATGGCGGCACTGGATTTAGTCTCTCGGTCACTCACTTTATCCATCCTTTTCTTTTGTTTGGTTCTGTAGACTTTAGAGGCTCTCCCCAGTGCTGACTTGTGTACACACACATACCAGAATGGAAGTGTGTGTGTGTGAGAGAAGTGAGAGTGGGAGCAGCCCTGCTGTGCCTTTGGATGCACATGCTCTCCTCGTACAGCTCGCTTCTCTCTCTCTCTCCCTCCCTTTCTCTCTCTCTCTCTCTCTCTCTTTCTCTTTCTTTGTCTCTCTGTTTCTTCATATCCCACATCTCCCCGGTTTTCACGAAGCAAAGAATGACCCAGGATGCTGAATGTTTTATTGACCTCTACACACAGAATAAAGTAGTATATTGAAAAAAAAAAAATCTTGATTTCCATCCTCTGATGATAAAAAAACAGTCACGCATGTCTAAGATGTTACGAGTCTCTGTCACGGTTTTTTGCCCCACTTATGATGAAACTCATTGTAACCTGCATCAGGTTGGGAGAAAAAAAAAAAAAAAGCAAGAAAAAGACAATAAAATAACGTTATCCATCCTAGATCCTTCTTTGCTTTATTTTAGAAACGAGGCTCATGAGGTTGCCATGAACATTGCTGTTTCCTGAGGCATATTGAGGCCTGACTAGCGTCCTAAAAAAACACCCAGTGTTTTTGACTGAAGTACACGGTCGTCAGTTCTAGATAACAGGAAGTTAAAGCGGTTGAAATATTTCACCTCGTGTTCTAATGTAGCTAACAGTAAGTGATAAAAGCATGATTTCCATTTAGTCCTAATTAGTGACATGGCAGCATTTTTTTTTTCTTTTCTTTTTCTTTTTTACTGAACTCGTGCTTTAAAGTGTCAACATTTGTTCAGCAGCTGTTTTTGAGCCCGAGCGGAGACCTCTGAAGGAGCAGCGAGGCTGTTTTAAAGCTGCTCCCACTCTTGATTTTCATCCTTTTCCTTATTATTTTTTTTTTAATTAGATAATTAGATTGTACCCCATCTTCAGCCTTGCGAAAGTCAAAGCATCCATCTTTTTAAACGCTGCAGAACGATAATCTGTAACTGATCATAAAACGTGTGAAGAGTGCTGGATCCGACGGTATAAAAGCAGATCGGGGGACGTCGTCTTTACATCCGTGCAAATTCGCCTCGCCGTGTCCGTGTAACCGGTTTAATCCACTCGCTCTCTGCTTTTACACACTCATCTTTTTCCCCACCCTCTTCTTTCATTTGTCTCGGGTTATCACTTATCAGCCCCTTTGGAAAAAAAATAAATACAATAAAACGCATCATACGTCTTAGCCAGCGACCGACGATATTTGACAAACTGACAGATTATTTTCTTTTTATCTCTGTTCCAAAGGCTTTTGCAAACGTTACATTGCTTTCGATATAAACCAACAACCCAAAGGTCTCAGCGGGTGAACGTGCCCCCCCTCATCAGATCCACGACTGGATGTTTTTGTCCAGATATTTCACTTTTTCATTTCTGCTTTCTTTTTCTTTTAAACAACACACCAAAACTAATCAGTTTCCAAAAAGTCTACTAGCTTTTTTTTTTTTTTTTTTTTTTTTGGGCCTTTTATTAAAACGATCTTGTCTTGTAGATCTACTGTAGTGGATGACGTTATACTGATTTCTTTGAACGATGCATCATCTGTCTGGAGAGTAAATAAAATGTGTAAGAAAATGTATTTTAGCTAGCCTCTTCATTTAGCTACCCTATGTTCTGACGTGAAGCTTTAATTTGAAGAGTTTATGTTGAGAAAAAAAACGCAAAAATAAAGTGTGCATATGGTTGTTGTTTTTTTTTTTCTTCTTCTTCTTCTTCTTTTCTTAGATTTTCCTTTCTCTTTTTTTGTTTCTAGCTTTTTTAACCCATCTTGTAACATCTGAGAAATGCACTATAATAAAGAGATCTCTATTACAAAACTTGTTTCTATTCATTTGCATATAATGAATGATGTATAAACACAGTACAGCCCCAAGGTTTGATTCTGGTTCTCCTTATGTCTGTTGTGTTGTTTTTTTTTTTCCCCTCAGGATCTTTACTTCCTTCTCAACTCCAAAAAACATACAGGTAAATGTATAGGCTGAGTGATATATGTGTATATACAGTATACACACAATTGCAATACTTCAATGCACCACTAGATGGCACTGACATCTTAAGATGTACAGAATTGGTAGCATGTTTTAACGCTAACACACTGCTTTCATATCTGTCTAAACAAACTTTTGACAAATCGACTTTTCCGCACAAGTTTCAGGCTACATTTTACATCCTAACGAACGGCAACGTGTTTTTTTTTTTTTAGACTTATAACGCATGCGAACCAGCTTATCACTCATATTAAGTCTAAAATGGCCTACGTGGTTGTTGTTGAGCCTGGAAACACACTAGTTGTATTTAAATCGAGTTCTATATATAATACATCATGTGTCACAGTGTTCATACAGTAGTTTCCATATTCAGCAGTCAGGTTCTTGTTCATACAATCAAAACAAACAAGAAGTCATTAACACTTTTTAGCTTTTTTAAGTCTAATTACCATGGTTTAGTAAAAGGGAGACGATTTTGTTTGGAAACGCGGATGATGGAAAACAGGTCGGTCGGTCTGGAAAGGATAGAGGAGGTGAAAGGGAGACGGAGAACGATGTGTTATTAGAATACAGAGAAAGAAGTAAAGAATATTGAAACAAATTGAAGCATTTCTGATTTGTTGTTCTTACAGAACATCTGACGCAAACCTCCTCATTTCATCTGGGCTTGGGACTGGCACTGAGTTTTACCTCTTCATTATCTGTGATCGCTCAATTCCCAGGAATC
Source organism: Tachysurus vachellii (assembly GCF_030014155.1). Lineage (NCBI taxonomy): Eukaryota > Metazoa > Chordata > Actinopteri > Siluriformes > Bagridae > Tachysurus > Tachysurus vachellii. The sequence continues at coordinate 4,114,399 of NC_083477.1, read as the reverse complement.
GAACCTGGGCTACAGCAACGAGAGCACAGGATCCTACAATCTGGACCATCAGGAGGCTACAAAACATTTATGCATTTACATTTACGGCATTTAGCAGACACCCTTATCCAGAGTGACTTACAACTGAGCAACTGAGGGTTAAGGGCCTTGCTCAGGGGCCCAGCAGTGGCAGCTTGGTAGACCTGGGGTTTGAACTCATGACCTTCCGCTCAGTAGCCCAACACCTTAACCACTGAGCTACCACATCCCTTATGCTTATTATTCTACAATGAAATCATTCAAACTTCAAAGAAGTAAAAACTCCACCGTTTTGATAAAGCTCCTGATTTTATTTATTTATTTTTTTAGGTCAGTGTTATAATGTATGCTTTTTAAAAGAGAATCGTTGCCGGCGTTTTGTTCAGACGAGCTTATTTTTAGACGTGTATGAAGTGTGTTGGAGGTTTGAGTGAGTTTTGGAGATCAGATGATGATGACTTGGCAAGGATTCATGTCACTAATGCAGACTGTATGAAGAGTATGAAAGTTGTACAGTGTATTAAATCAGGAAAAAAAAACCCTCCGTACACCAGAACTTATTATAAACGCCATGTGAGCTTTTGTGTATTTTTGACGGTGTCTTTTTATTTTCCATGTGATCCAAGATTTGAAACGTCCTTGTCTTTAAAAGTCAAATGACTCCTACAGAAAACCTCACCATATCAACAAGTGTACGCTTTATTTGATTAAATAACTGAGCATTAATAAGTATTTATACAAAGCTCTGCTGCACAAGTCCTTTTATACGACTACAGTATAATACTGCAGAGATATTGTCAGATTTATGTTATAGGAAATTCAACATCCTGACCAATCAGAGTTGAGAATACATCTCTCTCTCTCTCTCTCTCTCTCTCTCTCTCTCTCTCTCTCTCTCTCTCTCTCTCTTTCTTTTTCTCTCTCGCTCTCTCTCTCTCTCCCCCTCTTTCTTTCTTTCTTTCTTTCTTTCTTTCTTTCTTTCTTTCTTTCTTTCTTTCTTTCTCTCTCTTTCTTTTTCTCTCTCTCGCTCTCTCTCCCTCTTTCTTTCTTTCTTTCTTTCTCTCTCTCTCTCTCTCTCTCTCTCTCTCTCTCTCTCTCTCTCTCTCTCTCTCTCTCTCTCTCTATCTGTGTGTCTCTCCTGGGTGGGAGGATTGCTGATATTTCTAATTTAGACTACCTCAGATTTTCCCTCTCTCTCTCTCTCTCTCTCTCTCTCTCTCTCTCTCTCTCTCTCTCTCTCTCTCTCTCTCTCTTTTTTCTCTCTCTCTCTTTCTTTCTTTCTTTCTTTCTTTCTTTCTTTCTTTCTCTCTCTCTCTCTCTCTCTCTCTCTCTCTCTCTCTCTCTCTCTCTCTCTCCCCCTCTCCCTCTCCCTCTCTCTCTCTCAATCTGTGTGTCTCTCCTGGGTGGGAGGATTGCTGATATTTCTAACTTAGACTACCTCAGATTTTCCCTGACAAACAGCAGAGGGGTTACGACACACAGAAATACTGTACACCCCTCAGGCCCAGTCATCTGCAACAGGCTTATAATACAACCGCCTCCAGCCTTACACACACACACACACACACACACACACACACACACAGGATTGTCTCCCCTGATGCTTTCATTTGACGGACAGCTGACAGATTTGGGTTAGCTTAGTGAACTGTGGCTTTTGTATAAATATCAGACAACAAGCAGGATTTCTGGTCTTAGATCAAAGAGAGGAACCTGTCATGAAGCTCCAGTGAAATCTACACTATTCTACATTAGAGGATTTTTATTGTATTAATTATACTGATATTCGTAACATACACTCGTACAGTAACGAATAATAAAAGCACTTGTCTGTCAGCTTAGTAAATCACATGTAATAATATACTGCTCATATTAATTAACATGCAGATTTATTCATTTTATTTATTAAATGCAAACCTCAATTTTATAATAAAAAAAATCTTATGCAATTAATACAAAATTTTTTATTCATTTTTTTTTCACACACACACACACACACACACACTATATTCATATCATCTGTGTTCATTCACATCTTATATCAGTCAGACTGTATCTTTATTCGCGTTCAATATTATTTATATTTTCTATATATTATTCCCCTTTCTCTACTTTGCATGTAATTTCTATTATTGGTATTTTTTATTCAATTTGATTCTTATTCAGTGTAATTTTATTTGTATAACTCTTCACAAATGTGCATTATTTCAAAGCAGATTTAAATGAATAGAATTTATATTTAGAATATAATTGATACCATTTTTTAATTGAAATGTATATTAATCCCTGGTGATGGTGAGAAAAAAGAGCATCAGCGTCATTTCTGAATTCACTCTAGTTTTAACATGAAGTCGTTTACGACACGTGAGAGAAAGCATTTGACAGCATGTTGTGTATGTGTAGCTCCTCAAAGCCTCTGGATCTGACGCTGATTCATCATGAAGCTTTTCTGTTTAGAGATTTCAGCCCTTGTGACTCACATTCTGCTCCTGTGGACAGTTCCTAAAATTAAACCACACACGACCACTAGATGGCATCCTTCTACACTGGTGTCACTTTTCACACTGGTCCAGCTCATGCATTTCACTCTCACTCACTCATTTTCTACCGCTTATCTGAGCTACCTCAGGTCACAGGGAGCCTGTGCCTATCTCAGGCATCATCGGGCATCAAGGCAGGATACACCCTGGACGGAGTGCCAACCCATCGCAGGGCACACACACACACACTCATTCACTCACGCAATCACACACTACAGACAATTTTCCAGAGATGCCAATCAACCTACCATGCATGTCTTTGGACCAGGGGAGGAAACCGGAGTACCCAGAGGAAACCCCCGAAGCACGGGGAGAACATGCAAACTCCACACACACAATGCGGAGGCGGGAATCGAACCCCCAACCCTGGAGGTGTGAGGCAAACGTGCTAACCACTAAGCCACCGTGCCCCCCTGCATTTTTCACATCAGACATTATTCCTTATCTCTCTCTCTCTCTCTCTCTCTCTCTCTCTCTCTCTCTCTCTCTCTCTCTCTCTCTCTCTCTCTCTCTCTCTCTCTCTCTCTCTCTCTCTCTCTCTCACACACACACACACACACACACACACACAAAGTGCTTTTTCACATGTATTTAAAACAATACATTCTATTCAGAACTCTACAATAAAGTGTTTCCCTATCAAATAGAACCCTAATGATGAAATTAGGAACAATTTCAAATCCACTTCCCCCCTAAAGGCTATTACTCGATAATAAACAAAAAAGTTTACATTTAACACCCGTTAGAAACCCAGCGGTTCTTTGCTTTGTCTCTGATGACAGTGTCATTCCATTGTATGAAATAAATACATGAACCACATTAAGAAGAGAAGAATCATTTACTATTTAAAGATCCCTTAAAGGATTTTATGACTTGATAATAAGCTTTTTATTTATCTGGAAAAAGTTCCATCTGTTTTGAACCACTTGGTACCCTGGTCAACCTGTGACTGTTTTTGGACCCTGCCGTCTGTCAGAGTGTTTTTACTGTTCTTAATTGCTTATCTGTTCCTATTATTAATGTTGTGAACGCTCGGTTACATGACCTGCGTTTGCATCTGATCTGCAAGTGTCTGTGTTCGTAACAGTAAACAGCAAGTCCTACAAAATCCCAATTAAACATTTTTGGGTGTGTTTTAAAGGTGTAGGGTTTTGAAAATGAAAGGAGGATATTCATTCATTCATTCATTCATTCATTCATTCATTCATTTTCTACCGCTTATCCGAACTACCTCGGGTCACGGGGAGCCTGTGCCTATCTCAGGCGTCATCGGGCATCAAGGCAGGATACACCCTGGACGGAGTGCCAACCCATCACAGGGCACACACACACACTCTCATTCACTCACGCACTCACACACTACGGACAATTTTCCAGAGATGCCAATCAACCTACCATGCATGTCTTTGGACCGGGGGAGGAAACCGGAGTACCCGGAGGAAACCCCCGAGGCACGGGAAGAACATGCAATGTTAGATGTATGTATTAGAATGATCATAAATGCACTCGCTTGATATCTATAATGAACAAAAACCCTAGAAGGACCTTTAGAGACAAATAACAGAAACGTTATCATTAAGTAAAACCGCTTGAGAGTGAAATCTACCCTGAGAGTGCATAGATAATAAATATTATACTCTTCATCAGTCCTCTCTCTCTCTCTCTCTCTCTCTCTCTCTCTCTCTCTCTTTCTCTTCTTTCATATTTGTTTTGTTCCTCTGAGAAAACTCTGAGGTTTAAAGATACTAATCAACCCTATCAGAATCGATTCCACTTTCGTAAGTGAAATGATGAAATAACCCACTCAGAACACACACAGAACACACTCAGAACACACACAGAACACACTCAGAACACACACAGAACACACTCAGAACACACACAGAAACCTTTTTTGGTGTAGGTTTTGGAAAGGTAAAAAAGAACAAGGGAATTCATTGGTTCTTTAGGTTAAGGATTTGTGATTCCACCCCCAAAATTGCAAAAGAAAACAGTTTCTCTTTAAAGGTCAATTATCTGTCTGTAAATGTATCTTCAAAATCAGCTTTTAAGTTCAAACACGTCACACAATCACAATCACTTCAGTGACAAGAAATAAAAATGCCTTGAATGTCGATTTTTGTTTTCTTCTTCTAAAGCTGTATCACTTCTAGACATTCACGATGACTGGGATGATCGAAGAGACAAAACTTGTTTTGTCTGTTTGTTTATTTATCAACAGTAAGCTCTTTATACTTGTCTTTGTGAATCCTGGGTCTACACCGGGAACACCGGGTACCAGTCGGGAATGTGAACGGGATGCTGGTACGTCACACACACACATCCAAACACATGTATGTGCACGTAAGTGAAGCTGATCATAAACAAGCCACCTACGTGTCTGAACGATGGCAGGAAATGTGAGAACCTGGAGAAAACCTGCTTACAGGCGCATTATCAATAACCCAAGATTAGGATCGAAATCGAGCCGCATTTAATGAGGTCAAGAGGCAATTGAGTGGTCTGGAAGGGGTTCGTTATGGTCTTTTCTTCCCGGCTCGTCTGCGGATTACATATAAAGGTGTGGAAAAAGACTTTGTCTCTGCAGAAGAGGCCAAGAAGTATATAAAAACGATGAACATTGGGTAGTGTTTTATTCTGCAGTAATACAGTAATATCAGTGTGTGTTTACTTCCTGTTTATATAATGGGGTTTACATTAATAGAATTGCCTACTGTTCAGTATTAAGACTCTGTGGGAGTTCTCTATCTCTCTACTGCAGCTTAGTCGCAGGATATTCTCAGAGTTGATGTCACAATCTCGTGGCATCAATGTTTTTTTCTCTCTTGTTTTTGTATAGTTGTCTTTCTTTTGGGGACTTTTTTTTTTCTCTTTTTTCTTCTATTCCTATTTTTTTTTCTTTTTCTTCTTTTTTTCGCTTTGGAGTGTGTATATGTTCATGGGTCTGTGTATGTGTGTGTGTGTGTGTGTGTGTGTGTGTGTGTGTGTGTGTGTGTGTAGGGGGGATGTCCATCACACCAACCATCTATTCATCCGTTCATCCAACAATCCATCTATACATCAAAGAAACTATCTATCAAACCAACCGTCTATGCAGTCTATCCATCAATCCATTCATCCACCCATCCATCAAACCAACCGTTTATGCATCCTTCTTCCATCTATACATCCATCCATCTTACCAACCGTCCATCCGTCTGTCCATCTATCCTTCCATACATCTTCCATCCATCCATCCATCCATCCATCCATCCATCCATGTAGTCACACATGTAGTCAATGAGTCAATGTGTGTGTGTGTATGTGGGGGGGGATGTGTTTTGGGGGGGTCCTGGCCATTTGGTACTATTCATGTGCACTTAAATGAGTACTGTTAAGTCGAATTCCGGTAATCCTGGTGTAGGCCCATCTGTTCATTTCATTATATATGGAATATACGTGGCACGAGTAGCCCATCTAAACGTGGTAAAGTTTTTAGCCATTTGAAACGGCTTAATTCCGACATAGTGTTCTTGCAAGAAACTCATCTCTAAAGATTAGGATCGAACCCAAAATCCTGGAGCTGTGAGGTGGCGATGCAACTCACTACGATCCCTCGTTTCTTTTCCTTTAATTAAAAACTAAACAGTAATTCAGGACTCTAACAATGTTACTTCAGAGTTTTTTTGTGTTTTTATCGATGGCCTGTTGAGTATTTATTGCCAGCTTTGAGGGCACTTGCTATATGCAGGCTTTAGCCGTATGCAGTGATTTAACGAGGGTCACTGACGGCGATCTGCACGCTAAAAAACAGCGCTGACCGAGATGATTGAGAGAGCGGAGCAGGATAAAGATTTCATGCTTGAGATTTATGTTATTTAGAAGCTCTGGGTAAAATAAAAATCTGAGGTTATCAGTTAGCCCTAAAGTTCTCTCCCATCTTGCACATTTTCTACTCAGCAAGATTTCAGGTGGTCCAGTCACCAAGGAGATGTTACCTTGGAAACAGCACCTTACTTATTTATAGAGACGGGCAAGAGAGAGTAAGTGAAAGAAAGAGAGATAGATAGATAGATAGATAAAGAGAAAAGAAGACACTTCAATACAATAAGAATAATTAAAGAAATAGATTCATATCTTAGAATCACTTATTTGGTGTACAGGAGATTCATTTAGAATGAATTTAATTGCACAATATTCCCAGCAGTCAAAGGCTTTGAGGCAGAAAGGCTTTATTTTCCTCATGTTAGAAGAGATATTAAGCTTCATAAGGGTTAATGTAGCATTCAACAATAAGTAAGACATCAACGTGAAGCTCCAAGAACGCCAAGACATGGACAAGGACACCCAAGAGCAAAGGAAATCAATTCTGGTCCTGATGATTTCAGCACTGTTTGGTGATCCCCGTTAAAGCAGCTAATAAAGTCGATCATTAACGTCTCGAATCAGGTGTCATTAAGATCAGATATCACTTGACTTGAATCCTCCACAACTAGACTTGCTTGGTTTTGACCTTTATGAGGTTCCTTGGTTCTAGGAGCTTTACCATGAGGTCATATTTTAGCACTCCATTTAACGCTACATTAACCTGCATTTGGGACGTAACTCTAGATTACTGTCTTCAAGCCCTTCAGGATCTGTATGATAGAGGGATGAGAGAATGTGTGTGATGAATTGGTGAAGGTTTGGAGATGATAAAGGGAAATGTTCATTTCTCCGTTCGTCTGTCCGTCACAATATTTTTTAGACTCTGAAACACTAATCTAAGATAATGTATAATAATATAGGACTGTAAAGAATCATCCCTTCATCCATCCATCCATCCATCCATCCATCAAAACAATGATCAAATCAAATATCTACAGTATCCAGTCATTGTTCTGTCTATCTATCCTTTCATCCATCAAACCAGGCATTTATGCATCCTGCCTCCATCCATCCATCCATCCATCCATCCATCCATGCATCTATCCATCCATCAAACCAACCATTAATGCATCCTGCTTTCATACATCCCTCCATCCATCCATCCATCTGTCCAACCAACCATCTATCTATTGTTTCATCTCTCTATCCATTCATCCATCCAACCAACCATTTATTCATCCTTCTTCGATCCATCCATCTGTCTGTTTGTCCGTCCATCTATCCATCCATGACATCCATCAATCCATCCACTTGTCTGTTCATCTATCCAGCCATCTATTTGTTTATCAGTCCAAACCTCCATTCATCCAACCATTCATCCATTCAACTATTCATCAATCCAACCATCCATCCGTCCAACCAACCAAGCAACCAAGCAACCGAACGACCGACCAACCAAGTGTCCATCACACCAACCATCTATTCATCCGTTCATCCAACAATCCATCCATACATCAAAGAAACTATCTATCAAACCAACCATCTATGCAGTCATTGTTCCATCCATCTATCCATTCATCCACCCATCCATCAAACCAACCATTTATGCATCCTGCTTCCATCTATCCATCCATCCATCTTACCAACCGTCCATCCGTCTGTCCATCTGTCCTTCCATACATCTTCCATCCATCCATCCATCCATCCATCCATCCATCCATCCATCCATCCATCCATCCATCCATCCATCCATTGGTGGACACATGTAGCCAATGGACACATGTAGTCAATGAAACTGCAGCAAGCATCTTCTATAGCATTACCTCATGCTTCTTCACTATAGCATCGTGACAGCTAAGCCTTTAGATATCTTACAGGCTAACATGAGATGAATCCAAGGAAGAGTTCCAACTGAACATCAGGACTTGTGTATCGCGTTCAATTAACAAATATAAATCTAAATTTTTCCCAGTGGAATGTCAGAAACGTCTGAAGGCCACATGTGACAACATACATTAATCTTCAATACAACCAAATGAAATATATACAGTGTAGATAACAATAGGATAAAACTCACCCTTGATATCTCACCCTAGTGTACTGTTAAATAAAGCTGTTAAACAGACAAGGATTTTTTTTACAATGAAATTTAATTACAATAAAAGTGCTTCATGCTCAGTGACCTCTCCTGTGAGTAAAGAAAGACTTGTGTTATTAACAGCTATTATATTGTTATCTTTTCTTTGAGAATGGTGGCGTACCTTGAATATGAGAATCTTATAAAAAGTATTACATTTCTTTATTTCTATATCTGCTAAAAACCCACTTACTGCTCTTTTTTGTGTTCTTATACATGGTGTATCATCCTTATCTGTCTCTCACTCACTCATTTTCTACCGCTTATCCGAACTACCTCGGGTCACGGGGAGCCTCAGGCGTCATCGGGCATCAAGGCACCCTGGATGGAGTGCCAACCCATCGCAGGGCACACACACACACACTCTCATTCACTCACGCACTCACACACTACGGACAATTTTCCAGAGATGCCAATCAACCTACCATGCATGTCTTTGGACCAGGGGAGGAAACCGGAGTACCCGGAGGAAACCCCAAGGCACGCGGAGAACATGCAAACTCCACACACACAAGGCGGAGGCGGGAATCGAACCCCCAACCCTGGAGGTGTGAGGCGAACGTGCTAACCACTAAGCCACCGTGCCCCCTTATCTGTCTCTCCAGAGTTAATTTTACTGAGTTATGCGTTACCTAGATACACAACGCTGTACATCACTTACAATGATTTGCTTCAAAATGTTTTTTCTCCATATGGAGATTTTAAACATACCTTCTGGGTTTAAATAAGGAGACTCATGAACAGGGATCTTGTCACTCAATGAGACACTTTCGTCACTCTTGTCACTTTCTGAGTCCTGAAATTCAGAGCAGGGAGATGTTGAGTGCTCAGTGACAGCATTAGGGTTTTGCATCAGCAACTTTGACTGTGCAGCTGCACAACCTCTCTCAGTCACTCAGGTTCTTCTCCTTATTCTCACACATACAGGACAGATAAGGAAAGTTAAATCAGTCATAAAGCCTTTTCATTTTTTTTTTATATTTCATACCTGAAAACCATCTCACAATGATTAATAATCTGATTTACCAAAATCAGCTGTTCGAATAAACTCTTTTTGATGCTGCTGCCAGGTCAGCCATACTGGCTTTCAGGCTTTCACCACTAGACGTCACTACGACCGTGATATTAATTAGTGTTTATACTGTTAGGATTCGTCGGTTAGTAAACGACCCTTAGTAATCGTCTACATAATGTCAGTGTGATGTGCTGACTGACTGTTAGAGGAAATGTTTCAACGCTGTCATGTTTATGTTTCAACGCTGTTACTGTTTATTGTCTTTTGTGTATTGCATTTTTTGTACTTTTTGTATTGTCTTGTAACTTTGTGTCTGCACTGTCTTTTGTCCTGTACTGTCTTGTCTGTCTTGTTTGTCTTGTCCTGCACTGTTTGCACCAGGTTGCACAGTTGCACTTTATGTGGCAAAGACTACCTACAAGTCCTTAGTCCTGTCTTTGTTTTATGTAGCATCATGATCCTGGAGAAACCTTGTCTCATGTCACTGTGTACTGTAACAGCTATATAGGGTTGAAATGACAATAAAAGCTTCTTGACTTGACTTGACTTGACTTGAATTAATCTTATATATCATATAAATTGATTTATTATTGAGAATTTACTCAAATGAAGCAAGTTTAGCTTGATGTACCTTAATGTTAACTAATTTAATTAGCCCACACAGGCTGTCTGTGGGGAAAGGGCTGGTTCGATCAAATAAAGGCACCTTGAGAGCACTGACATGTTTTTTCTACTACAGTGCCACTCTACTACAGAGAGGACATTTTTCACACACAGGTGGACTCAAAAGGCATCATCCCATTTTTCTTGCATGTATGGAACCCTATAGGGCACCGTATCACATATTCTTCACTGAAAGAGCGCCCGTTATAGCACTTCATCATGCTGTCATGCTTTTCACACATAAGGGGTCTCTAGAGTGCATCACTTTTTATTCCATTTGAAAGGCTGCCAATAAGGTATGTCATTACATTCTTACCACTAGAGGGCATATTTCCTTGAGGGCAAAATCTCCCCTCTGCAATTCCATTCCATTCATCCATTCATCCATCCATCCACCCATCCATCCATCCATCCAACAGAAGCTAATATGTTTGCATCCTATTACCTCCGCCTCCCCTATAATACATCATTCACTGACAAATTCCAAACATTATACAACATTTCTGCATAATTCACTCATTTCAAAGTATGAAAAATGCACCGTTCTAGAGAACCTCATTGAGTCACAGTTGTACACAACAGCGGTGACAGGAAGCTCGGGTTGGACATTTTAAAGCAACTATAAGAACATTAACACAAAATATTATAAAAATGTGTATATTGCCTAATATCCACAATAAGTATGCAATAAAACACTTAGACTGTTAGAACAAATATGTGGTGGTGGCCATCATTATTTTCCTTTTATTCCTTTTGTACCACAGCGATTTGCGATGATTAACATTTTTTTTATGTATTAAAGAATGACACATCATAGCTTTAATCTTGTTGTACATCAGCAAGGAAAGTTAATTCATTCATTCATTTTCTACCGCTTATCCAAACTACCTCGGGTCACGGGGAGCCTGTGCCTATCTCAGGCGTCATCGGGCATCAAGGCAGGATACACCCTGGACGGAGTGCCAACCCATCGCAGGGCACACACACACTCTCATTCACTCACGCAATCACACACTACGGACAATTTTCCAGAGATGCCAATCAACCTACCATGCATGTCTTTGGACCGGGGGAGGAAACCGGAGTACCCAGAGGAAACCCCCGAGGCACGGGGAGAACATGCAAACTCCACACACACAAGGCGGAGGTGGGAATCGAACCCCCAACCCCGGAGGTGTGAGGCGAACGTGCTAACCACTAAGCCACCGTGCCCCCAGCAAGGAAAGTTAATTTATGCAATTATTTACTATAAATATTACAGACAAATAAACAAAAAACGCAGCCTGGAATGTTAGCATGAAACTGTAAAGTAAAGCAAAATAGATTTTTGTGGACTAAAAATTAATACCGACCAATATAACTTATCAGCATTGAGAATAGCTAGGATCAGGTATTATACATTGCACATTCATTTTAGTTTACATTTATTCAGTAGTGTCCAAGAAAATTCTGAAAAATTCCAACTAAAAATGCAATAAACTGATCAGGAAAAAGCCAAAAATGGGCTGAGTCCAGATGCAGAAGAGCTTGGGTCAGGGCAAAATCGGTGGGGTAAGAGCAGTAAATGCGCTCCTATGCTTACCGGAATTGAATGTCTATGCTGCCACAATTGGCAATTCACCAAATGCCACTTATACTACGAATGTAGACGTGACTGGAGATAAGACAGTGACTCACTGACCACAGAGACTTTCAGGCTCACATCAGTCCTGTTGCCTTGGTAATCTTTTTTTTATCTGTCTAAGACTAAATGGAAAGGATCGGGACCAAAACTAAGCACCGCTCTGTTGAGTCACACTTTGGAAACATAAAATTGGTTTTAAAAATAAACATGAAATTACAAGATTTTACTAATATTTGTGGTGTTTTTCATAAACACTATTCTTCAGTTCTTTGGATCCTAAGACCACATATTACTCAGTAAATGAGTGGATACTTTCAGAGCCTGTTCATGGAATCGTGGGCATGAGGGGGGATGTCACCACTATGCACACACACCTCGCATGTGTTCCGTTCACCGCCTGCCATGATGCCAGGAGCTGGACGAAACACACATAGACACAAATTAGAACATTTGCATAGACGGTAACTCAGGCTCAAGCTAGAACCAGGAACCCTGGTTGACAGAATATATTATACTCAGTAATACTGTGTTGGGGGGCACGGTGGCTTCAGAGAACTGAAGGAGTGGGAAGGACTGCGATGAGACGCTGAGGGACGTACTGTAAGTAAAGTTGCCTACTGTTTGCCTTATCGTAAGCCTTTCTTTGCTTAATGTTTTTATCCGCCATGTCAGTGTTTCAATCGCTTTCTGCTAATGTCACACATGCGCACTTTACACTCTCTCCACCCATATTGACAAGACACGCCCCTTTCTGCTGATTGGCTGCACGTTTGTTTTGTCACTCGTTCTCGGCCCGACTCAGTTTCCTGAAACATTTCTCAAACATCGTACACCCCACCTTTAAGATAAAGAGACAGAGATTATGCCCATGTGATCATGATGCAGTTTTGTAATATGTAAAGCATGTAAAAAAATATTTGCATCAGTGAATATTTTCCTTTAACAGCACAACCCCAAGTGTTCGATTTT
>NC_083477.1:4049087-4096587 GCF_030014155.1 Tachysurus vachellii | reverse complement strand
GGCTAAATATAGAAATATACGAAAAAGTTAAACCGGCAAAGGAGGAGGAGGAGGAGGAGAAGAAAAAGAAGTTGAAGAAGAAGGAGAAATTTTGCAGAAACATCATTTGAGACAGATCATTTTTATTAATCAGGAAAAGGGACGGGTGCATGAACGAAGGTCATGTGACAAACAGCTGAAGTTAATGGGACAAAGACAGGTCTCAAAACGAAGACGCCACACAACTAATGCATACAAACAAACAAACAAAAAACAAAACAAAACCAACAAAACATTAACCAATTTTTCAAGCTTCTATTTGTCTGGGATATGTTTTAATGTCATTAACCCTTGTATGATGTTCGGGTCTGTGGGACCCATATTCATAAACATCAATAGTTTTGAAAAACTTTGCTTCCTTGTAAATTTGTTGATTTTTTTCCCACTCATAACTTGATTAAATTTGATTTTCTTTTTTTTTTTTTATTACATTTTATTAAAAAACAACAAAAAACGAGTAGCACTTTAATTAAAAAATGTGATGTAATAAAGGTAAAGGGCAAATATTAACTATATATGCTGTTTATATTGCTTGTCATTGGGATGAAGTAAACATCTGTAGAGTATTTTAACATCAAATTTTTTATTGTGTTGAATTAAAAACCCCAAAATGTAGCGGGTCCAGAAGACCCACGAACACTGGCTGAGTAACAAAAATACGAACAACATACAAGGGATAAGTTTTTAGTTTTTTTCCAAACACAGCCTGAGGTAAGTTAGCTAATTAGCAGTTTCTGTCACATTTCCAAATCTGAGTACTGTTAATGAGTCTGTCTTTCAGTGAGGACCGAGTGAACTAAACTCTATAAATGGAGATGACAAATTAGTTTGGAAACTGACGCTATGCTAAGTTGTATTTTATCATTTTAAATTTTTAAACTTGGGTAAAGTTTCTGAACCGAAATAAATAACTTATTTAGTATTTAGTTTATACTCCAACTATGAATTTAACAATGGTTGGATTCCTTGAGGGGGTCACGGTGGCTTAGTGGTTAGCACGTTCGCCTCACACCTCCAGGGTTGGGGGTTCGATTTCCGCCTCCACCTTGTGTGTGTGGAGTTTGCATGTTCTCCCCGTGCCTCGGGGGTTTCCTCCGGGTACTCCGGTTTCCTCCCCCGGTCCAAAGACAGGCATGGTAGGTTGATTGGCATCTCTGGAAAATTGTCCGTAGTGTGTGATTGTGTGAGTGAATGAGAGTGTGTGTGTCCTGCGATGGGTTGGCACTCTGTCCAGGGTGTATCCTGCCTTGATGCCCGATGACACCTGAGATAGGCACAGGCTCCCCGTGACCTGAGGTAGTTCGGATAAGCGGTAGAAAATGAATGAATGAATGGATTCCTTGATGATATTTGTCCTAAGTGACCAGAAAATATTTTTTAGAATGCTAGTTATTCGGCCGATTAGCTAATATATTGGACCGTATTGTCAAATGTGTTTTTACACAAGAAGTAATCATCCTTGTCATTGTCACTGTGGCAGAAAAATAAACACTTGTTCTGACCCTCTATAATTCCAACAAGAGAATAAAAAATATTTGTAGTGTCCTTCGTGGCTCTCTGAAGCCTTGTTGATTTGTTAAATGGCTGCTATGCAATTCTGATGTATTCAGAGATGAGGCAAGAGACTGGTCACACAATCAAATGTTATTTACGGTCGCTTATTACAGGTGGGAAAAAAAGTGCAGCTGAACGACAAAATGAAATGCAAAATCCTGGAGACAAAAAAGCCTGATGAACCTCACTGAAGCTTCAGATGGAGATAAATGCATTTAACTTGATGGGGTGGAGAAATCGGTAACCATGACGATCGGTCTAATTATTGCCTGAACGTTGAGTAAGTTCTGTTGTAATCTGTTGACTTTCACAAAAACAATTTTTTTTATTTAATGTATATTTAAATAAAAAAGCACTTAACAGCGATATAGTGTAGTATATTGTGTTGAATTGAAAATAAAATCCTCACTGAAAAGGTTAAGAATCTTCCTCATATTCAGACACCCATCAAATCATGTTGGGAAAATGTCATAGAAATAATGGTTTTATATTTTCTTTCAGTTGGCAGAAACAAGTTTGTGAGAGTTGTGTACTTGGTTTCATTTGCAGGTTGTCGTTGGTCACAAATGGACTTTCAGGCTGCTGTAAATCGCATCACGGCTGCTTAATGAAGCTGTTTTGCACTTACAGGTAGGAGAGTCACAGGTCCTCTTAGTAAAGCAGCCGGTACATTTGTCATCAAGTTTGTACAAATTCAGACCTTCAGTCACTTTCAAGTAGCTAAATCTCTCTCTCTCTCTCTCTCTCTCTCTCTCTCTCTTCCTCTCTCTCTGTGTGTGTGTGTGTGTGCATATAGATAGATAGTGAGTGGCATAGTGAGAGAGAGAGAGAGAGAGAGAGAGAGAGATGTATGGATGGATGTATGGATGGATGTATGGATGGATGTATGGATAGATAGATAGATAGATAGATAGATAGATAGATAGATAGATAGATAGATAGATAGATAGATAGCAAGTGACAGAGAGAGAAAGAGAGAGATGGATAGTCAGACAGACTGACAGACAGACAGACAGATAGATAGATAGATAGATAGATAGATAGATAGATAGATAGATAGATAGATAGATAGATAGATAGATACTGAGTGACAGAGCAGGAGAGAGGGAAAGATGGGTAGACTTAGACAGAGAGATGGATGGAGCAAGACAATAGATAAAGAGGAAGAGAGATTGAGAGCGAGAGATGGATGGATAGATGGAGAGAGACATGGCGATGAAGAGAGAGACAGAATAGAATAGATAGATGAGAGAGAGAGAGAGAGAGAGAGAGAGAGAGAGATAAACACAGATGTGTATTGTTATGTTGGTGTTAAAGTTGGTGTTTTGGATTGTTATTCTGTTGCTGTAGAACACACACATCATTAAGGGACATTCTGACATCTTTCTGACTACGGGGTGTGTAAACTTTTGCACTACAGTATTTTCACACACTAGAATCTCTGTTTAAACACAGCGAGCCTCTGACTCACAGCGAGCGAGCCTCTGACTCACAGCGAGCGAGCCTCTGACTCACGTCTCATCCTCCTGTTCTGCAATTTTAGTTTCTCATCTTACGGGTTGCTTTTTAATTTGGAGTCATCAGTCATACAGAGTTTTTGAAAAGGTCACTCTGAGCTTGTCTTCTCTCTCTCTCTCTCTCTCTCTCTCTCTCTCTCTCTCTCTCTCTCTCTCTCTCTTTCACTCTCTCGCACTCTCTCTCTCATTCACTCTCTCTCTGTCTCTCTCTCACTCTCTCTCTCTCTCTCACTCTCTCGCACTCTCTCTCTGTCTCTCTCACTCTCTCTCTTTCACTCTCTCTCTCTCACTCTTTCTCTCTCTCTCTCTCTCTCTCTCTCTCTCTCTCTCTCTCTTTCACTCTCTCGCACTCTCTCTCACTCTCTCTCTCATTCTCTCTCTCTCTCTCTCTCTCTCTCTCTCTTTCACTCTCTAGCACTCTCTCTCTCATTCACTCTCTCTCTGTCTCTCTCTCACTCTCTCTCTCTCACTCTTTCTCTCTCTCTATCTCTCTCTCTCTCTCTCTCTCTCTCTCTCTCTCTCTCTCTCTCTCTTTCACTCTCTAGCGCTCTCTCTCTCATTCACTCTCTCTCTGTCTCTCTCTCACTCTCTCTCTCTCTCTCTATCTCTCTCTCTCTCTCTCTCTCTCTCTCTCTTTCACTCTTTCTCTCTCTCTATCTCTCTCTCTCTCTCTCTCTCTCTCTCTCTCTCTCTTTCACTCTCTCACTCTCTCTCACTCTCTCTCTCATTCTCTCTCTCTCTCTCTCTCTCTCTTTCACTGTCTCGCACTCTCTCTCTCATTCACTCTCTCTCTGTCTCTCTTTCACTCTCTCTCTCTCACTCTTTCTCTCTCTCTCTCTCTCTCTCTCTCTCTCTCTCTCTCTCTCTCTCTCTCTCTCTCTCTTTTGTGTCTTGACGTACCGGTTGTTGATCTATGAACACACAGAGCGAGAAAATCCTGCATGATAATACTGACTGGAATAAAATTGCTTTACTCTCAGATCTCCACAGCTGTCCTTGAGAGCGAATTTGACATTTATTACCTACAAAGAGGAACATGATGCCTATTTACACGTGCAAATGAGCTGACTACTTAATAAAAGTGTCAGATTTGCAGTCTGAATCTCTCTCTCTCTTTCTCTCTCTCTCTCTCTCTCTCTCTCTCTTGCACTTCCTCCTTCTCTCACACGGACACTCGTACAGGCAGAAAACACCACATTACTTACGATATCTCTATACCACAAAAATGTTTAGAATAACGTGATAGTTCTTTTATGGGACAAACAAATGAATTGATTTGAAATCTAAACGCACCGCAGGAAATCAACTCCACGTCCCATGATTCCCAGAAGTTTTCACACCCCAGCATTGCTCCTGTGACGTGATTAATCTTCCTGATTGTCTCACTCGTATGCATGTTCTCCCTATGCTTCAATGGGTTCCTCTGGGTTCTCTGGTTTTCTCCCCAGTCCAAAGACATGTTTTGTAGACATAATGATGGACTGACAGTCCTTTCCATTATGTCCCCTGCCTTGTTCTCTCTGAAATAGACTCCCTGCTCAATGCAATCCTGTGCTACAGAAACCAGATCGAAGGATGGATTTGAACAGAATAGAATTCAATCAAATATAGCTTTCGCATGAAAGGTTCTCTCCAATGCTACACCTCAGAATCATGCACCTTAAAGAGGTGGAGCTTCCTGAATTGCCAGGACAATACAGACACCTCCGTCCTTCTGATTGTCCGGAGGTCGAATGTCCGATCTCTACAGCTGAGTAGATGTCGTATTGATGAAGAATTCATGTGGCTTTTCCCCCAGTGTGCTTTAATGTGTGTGCATACATCAGTGTCATCATCGTCAGCATGAGCTTTAGCAGCACAACGATTTACAAGATATTTGGAGTATTGATCCTTGGAAAAATGGAGAGCAGGTGTGTTAAAATGAACAATGTATTCATGAAGACTTTTATAACTTTCAAGAAAACCAGATTCCAGCAGATGGAGATCTACGATGGCGAGGTGGAAAGACAGTCTCGATAAATAACATTCTCACTCTTGCAAATTTAAAGCACACGACTGAAGTCTGACAAAGATACGACGATTAATGTTTGGAAATGTTTCAGGTCACGATTCAGAGCCTCGGAGCTCCCAAGGTTCCTGAAGTGTTTAGCTGAAAGCACGAAAGGACACAAAGCTGGCAGGGCATCAGAAAGGGACTAAACCCAAAGACGGAGTAAATCGGCAAGCGTTTGGCCGTCTCTAATCTCTCGGATCTCCGCGGTATCACTTTCCCACGGCACCTAGTATACGTTTCCACCAGATCTCCGCACTCTCTCCATCCTTCTCCCTCCTCCACCTGCCTAGTATATATGAAATTCCTTCTCTGGCTGAAAAACATGTACGCCAACAAACCGTCTTGCATCCATTATTCATTGGATTTATTCTATAAAGCCGTACAACACTTACAGTACTGTTTAACATGCGCATAAAATACAATCGCTTCTCATTTCTACTGTAAACGGCAGCTGCTGTATCTTGGCTGCTAAATTAAGTGAGAAATAAAACACTTTGAGTGATAAACAGGAAAATAATCAGCGAAGACGCCGACATCGGAGTCTCCTTCACAGAAAACGCCGTCCTATCGAACCAAACCTGTTTGTGTGGAACGTCCAGCATCCAGCCCACATTTATACAGCAAAACATTGAGCTGTTTCTATAGAAACAATATCCGGCTGTCAGAGCTGCTGCTATAAAAAAAAAAAAATTTTTTTATTAAAAATTTGAAATTTTTTTCTTGTACATCATCGGGCATTACACATCAGAGGCAAATGATCAGTGCGTCATATCGAAGAATCATATTTGTTACTATACATAAAATTTTTTTTTAAAGAAATTAACAATAATTTGCTCTGTCTGTCTGTCTGTCTGTCTGTCTGTCTGTCTGTCTCTCTGTCTGTCTGTCTCTCTGTCTGTCAGTCTGTCTGTCTGTCTGTCTGTCTGTCTCCCTGTCTGTCTGTCTGTCTGTCTGTCAGTCTCTCTGTCTGTCTGTCTGTCAGTCTCTCTGTCTGTCTGTCTCTCTGTCTGTCTGTCAGTCTCTCTGTCTGTCTGTCAGTCTGTCTCTCTGTCTGTCTGTCTGTCTGTCTGTCTCTCGGTCTGTCTGTCTGTCTGTCTGTCTGTCTCGGTCTGTCTGTCTGTCTCTCTGTCTGTCTGTCAGTCTCTCTGTCTGTCTGTCTGTCTGTCTGTCTGTCTGTCTCTCTGTCTGTCTGTCTCTCGGTCTGTCTGTCTGTCTGTCTCTCTGTCTGTCTGTCTGTCTCTCTGTCTGTCTGTGTGTCTCTCTGTCTGTCTGTCTGTGTGTCTCTCTGTGTGTCTCTCTGTCTGTCTCTCTGTGTGTCTGTCTGTCTGTCTGTGTGTCTCTCTGTCTGTCTGTCTGTCTTTCTGATTCGATCTCTTTCTAACCCTAACCCTCTCGATCTCAAATTAGTTTAAATGATTCTTTACAGGAATATAAAATTCAGAATAAAGTTGAAATAGTTTGGCTTTATCTCTAATGAACAAGCCAGAGGCAGAATATTTAATTAGAAAGCCCTGACAAATGAGATATTTTAAATCCAAATACAGTCCAAATGTAGACTTTTAAATCCGGTGGAATCTTCTGGATTGTTTAAAGAGACTGACGTATGTAAACGTTTGACCCGCTGGAATTGTGCTGTTATTTTAAAAGAACTCCTTTATAGTAATAATAAAGACGTTAGCATGGATACATGTGTGGAGGTAACTGTGAAAGTGGATATTGTGTTACAGATACAGTGGTGGTGTGTGTGTCAGTCCTGGTCTGTAGGCTCTGTGGTGTGGTGTGACGTGAAGACTCACTCTATGTCTTTGATTAGATGCCAATCAGGTCTGTGTGCTGTTTTCACAAACTGCAGCTAATTTTAGGCCACTGTCCCTTCCTTCCTTCCTTCCTTCCTTCCTTCCTTCCTTTCCTCTTCCTCCTCTAGCAACTGTCTCATATCTCTCCACTTTTATCCGATTCCTATCCTCATGTACCTCCTGTCATGCATCTTACTTCTCTCCATTCTCTCACAGCAGCATCTCTACTGCTCCCTCTCTCTCTCCATCTATCTGTTTGTCTGTCTGTCGGTCTCTCAATCTCTTTCTGTCTCTCTCTGTCTTTATGTCTCCATCTTTCTCTATCTCTCTGTTTCTGTCTCTCTCTGTCTTGCTTTCTGTCTGTCTGTCTGTCTGTCTGTCTGTGTCAATCTCTCTCTCTCTCTCTCTCTCTCTCTCTCTCTCTCAGTCTCACTCTCTTTCTCCTCTATCTCTCTTTGTCACTTTGTCTTTTTTTCTGTCTGTCCGTCTGTCTGTCTGTCTGTCTCTCTCTCTCTCTCTCTCTCTCTCTCTCTCTCTCTCTCTCTCTCTCGCTATAATCATTATGTTCAAATTACTCTGCCATTCTAATCATCATTGTCGTGCCTCAGCTCTAGATTGAAGTGAAATCTGAAAATCTGATTTTGTGTGTCTGTGTGTGTGTTAGGTCTATACAGATCAGTTCAATATATTGTGTGTGTGTGTGTGTGTGTGTGTGTGCGTGTGTGTGTGTGGCCAGTGACCGGTGCTTCAACCCTTTCAGATGCTAATTAAACTCTTTCTGCTCTTGTATAATTTCTAACAGTAACACCAAGCTTTAAATGTCACTCAAAACCGCAGCTAACGAGATGTCACTCAGTAAACTCTCGCGTACGATATAATAAGACTTCTAAATAAGAAACACTGATTAGCTGCGTCACATGCTAGCAGAGTGATTTGAAAGTGTCTTCAAATTACCATGTCATACGTCAGTAACAGAGAGACTGGATGGAGACAGATATCTATTTCAACAAATTTAAAGTGATATCGTTTCTCCAGAACTCTTAAAAAAGGATCTCAATTGTAAAGCTAGCACGCTACGTCTCATCTCATTAACACGATGAGATAACTGTCTGTAGATAGAGCAGTCATTTAAATTTCATCAGGAGATTTACACATCAAGTGTTCAGAGATTATGACTAATGTCATTGTTTACACTGGAAAAGTTCCCAATGATTAGTATTGAGTTATGCGCCTGCTAAGGTTTTTATTAGCGGATAGAAAATACAGACTGCAAAAAGGAACGGTGTAATATTTGGTGTTTCCTGTTAAATCTCACATGACATCTTACAACCTGAAATACCTGCTAAGTCTCTGAGGACCTCTAATAAAATAAAATATGATCTCTAATAACATTCATTCATTCATTTTCTACCGCTTATCTGAACTACCTCGGGTCACGGGGAGCCTGTGCCTATCTCAGGCGTCATCGGGCATCAAGGCAGGATACACCCTGGACGGAGTGCCAACCCATCGCAGGGCACACACACACTCTCATTCACTCACACAATCACACACTACGGACAATTTTCCAGAGATGCCAATCAACCTACCATGCATGTCTTTGGACCGGGGGAGGAAACCGGAGTACCCAGAGGAAACCCCTGAGGCACGGGGAGAACATGCAAACTCCACACACACAAGGTGGAGGCGGGAATCGAACCCCCAACCCTGGAGGTGTGAGGCGAACTTGCTAACCACTAAGCCACCGTGCCCCAACTAATTAACAAAAAACACAAATATGATGATGTATGACTGAGATGATGTTGATCTGAATAATTAAAATGTATTAAATGACAATATATTGCTGCATGTACATATTCCTAATGTAATGATCATGTTAATGATGATATTTAAAAATATGGATCTAGATATAGATATAGATCCCTGCGGTAGACTTAATCCCCGGCATACAGCAGATCAGACCCACATACTGTATATGGGGCAGTGGTGGCTCAAGCACTTAAGGCTCTGGGTTGTTGATCAGGGTTCAAGCTCCAGCACTGCCAAGCTGACACTGTTGGACCCTTGAGCAAGGCCCTTAACGTGCTGTATCATGGGATATGTGAAGAAAGAACTATACATGTGCTGTAATGTATGTGAAAAAATAAAGGAATCTATCTATCTATCTATCTATCTATCTATCTATCTATCTATCTATCTATCTATCTATCTATCTATCTATCTATCTATCTATCTATGCAGGATCCTATAATAACACTGCTTTATTAACAGGATGAAAAAAACAAACAACGTCCGTCCTTACGGCTCGAACGTTTACATTTACAGCATTTAGCAGAAGCCCTTATCCAGAGCAACTTACATTATTTTTTTTAATCTCATTTTCATACAACTGAGCAATTGAGGGTTAAGGGCCTTGCTCAGGGGCCCAGACAACGACAAAGACAAGACAGGTGTTTATAGATCAGTAGAAACATCAAAGGTAACATGAAACAGGTGAGAGGGTGGGTAAACAAAACAAGAGGAAGGGGTGTGGCACATTGCAGGTGGGGACAATGATAACACATCGCAGGTGGGGACAATGATAACACATCGCAGGTGGGGACAATGATAACACATCGCAGGTGGGGACAATGATAACACATCGCCTGTGGGGACAATGATAACACATCGCAGGTGGGGACAATGATAACACATCGCAGGTGGGGACAATGATAACACATCGCAGGTGGGGACAATGATAACACATCGCAGGTGGGGACAATGATAACACATCGCAGGTGGGGACAATGATAACACATCGCAGGTGGGGACAATGATAACACATCGCAGGTGGGGACAATGATAACACATCGCAGGTGGGGACAATGATAACACATCGCAGGTGGGGACAATGATAACACATCGCCGGTGGGGACAATGATAACACATCACAGGTGGGGACAATGATAACACATCGCAGGTGGGGACAATGATAACACATCACAGGTGGGGACAATGATAACACAGAAGGCTATAATAAAGCACCTGTCAGTGCCCCCTAGTGGTCTGGCAAGGAACTGTCCAAGTGTAGTATTCTACACCTTACAGAATAGCACTTGATCCAGCACAGATGTAGGTTAATTTATCACTTATTAAATGACCTGTTTCGAGTTATCAAATGGAAAAGTTACGGCAATGTGATGAACATGCCCAAAGTTGAGCAAGCACTTTAATTGTTCAGAAATTCATCTGTTCAAAAAATTCAACGTCTCTGATTAAAATACCGTCACCGCTGATCACCTCATCATCCTACCTGATACCGAGGTACCGGTCGACTACATAGATGGCTGATGAGAGCGAGAGAGAGAGGAAGGGAAAAAAAAAAAAATTACTCTCCTAAAAACGATGCTTTTAAAAGCAACATGAAGTTTCTTCATCTCCGCAGCACGACAATGTGTCTGATTTTTGGCTAACAGATTTGAGTTAGAAACTCTTCAGGGGCAGCGAGTTGGTGTTGTTGAACAGATGGACCGCAGGCAGGCGGCCATGTTTCCTGAATTTGAGTCATACATTATTAATAATCTCGGTCATTAAGAATTCCCTCGCACTCTCTGTCACCTTCCTTTCATCTGTCCATCCTCCTGATCGTCGTCCTGCTCGGGTTGAGGTTGGAGGATTATACACACACACACACACACACACACATATACACACACACACACACATACATGCATGCACGAGTGTTCCTTGATCAAACCTTTTAACTTCCTGCATAGTCTACATTATTTATCTTTATATAAATAAAATTCCAGATGGAAAGACCTTAAAGTCCTGTGCTTCCCTTCACACACACACACACACACACACACACACACACACGGACAGACACACACACTTAACACGGCGCCGTCTGTGTACTAATATGTCCGTACTCCATTTCGTCTTTTATATCATGCTTGTAGGACTTCCACACAAAGCTGCAAACATATTGTTGTATGATCCGAAGCATGACCTTATCACGACCTTGATGGTCTCCATGGCAACTGTTTGACGTGGTCTGGCCTGATTGTGTACTGTGCGCCGTGCTTTCCTCCCACCTGCATTAGGCTGATATTTCAGCAAAACCTCATGTTTGATTTTGGTTCTCGGTGACCGTTTACTGTAGGAGTGAGATATTTGCTAACGTCGCTGTCCTTCACGATCCCTAGCGAGGAAAAAGCTTTCAGGCGAACCTCATGATACCGTCCTATAGAGCTCAACGCAAAGCAAGGCAGTGCATTAAATCTGTCCTTCAGAGGACTATAGATGCTGCGCTGTAAGCTCGCTCCAGTTATGATTGATGTTGTCCTTTCTTCTAATTACAAATAATGAAAAGAAGCCGCCAGACATGTAATTTGTTCTTGTAATTTTGTTTTATTACGGAATGCATTAGAAACAGATTACGGCTACGAACAACCATTTTGGACCTCGTTCAGACCTGAATGAAGAACGCTCTCTAATTTCTACAAATCTCCAACATCACAGGAACAAAATTATCTGACTTGTGTGGAGGTTTTTTTTTTGATGAAAGTGTTGTAAAAAAAATAAATAAATAAATAAACGCTATTCAACAGTACACCGTCGCTCCGTCGCACCGTTAGTCAGGGCTCCTTAGCTTTCAGTGTGAGACATGTGTTTTTCTCTCTGTTAATAACCTTACACAGAATTTTATTGGTTGAAGAAAAAATATATCACTCCTAGCATTCTGGGAAAAAAATAGAAATAATACTGAAACACAAAGGGGCACGGTGGCTTAGTGGTTAGCACGTTTGCCTCACACCTCCAGGGTTGGGGGTTCGATTCCCACCTCCACCTTGTGTGTGTGGAGTTTGCATGTTCTCCCCGTGCCTCGGGGGTTTCCTCTGGGTACTCCGGTTTCCTCCCCCGGTCCAAAGACATGCATGGTAGGTTGATTGGCATCTCTGGAAAATTGTCCGTAGTGCATGAGTGAATGAGAGTGTGTGTGTGTGCCCTGCGATGGGTTGGCACTCCGTCCAGGGTGTATCCTGCCTTGATGCCCGATGACGCCTGAGATAGGCACAGGCTCCCCGTGACCCGAGGTAGTTCGGATAAGCGGTAGAAGATGAATGAATGAATGAATGAATATTCCATGTGCTGATTGGCTGGGAGGAATATAGGAATAAAATGTGACACAAAACAAACAAACAAACAAACAGACAAACAATGCAAAATAAAAAACCCTGAAAACGTAGACACTACATTTACATTAGATTCCATTCATTATAGATTGATTTGAAATTATGTAAACATTCTAGACCTGAGTTTTATCAGCTCATGTTCCGATTTTCTAATTCGCAGAGGCCCAAACCATCTTCCTTTATCTTTCATTCCTTTGGTGCACTTTTCCCGCCCCCTTGCCCTAACTTTTCCCCTCCATCTTTAGATACTGTCTTTTTCCCCCCCAACACAAATTTTTTTCTTTCACCATTCACCTATTTGTAAATGGTAGTCTGGAGTGATGCCATATGGAGAACCATTCACTATTTACGGTTACCTTGGTGGTCTGTTTTTCCATGGACCCCTCATGACTCTCTCTCTCTCTCTCTCTTTCTCGCTCTTTCTCACTCTCTCTTTCTCGCTCTCTCTCTCTTCCTCAGTTACACATCTCTGTGTAGACACTATCCCAAGAGCTAAAGCTCCATGGAAGCTGCCCATCCTTCACACTGGAATCTGAGAGAGAGAGAGAGAGAGAGAGAGAGAGAGAGCAAGCATGTTAGCAAGAGAGAGGGGGAGAGGGAGAGAAGGAATAGCCCAGGGTTTCTCCCAGTGCAGAGTCTGTAGCTTTAAGACACACACAGTGAGAGAGAGAGAGAGAGAGAGAGAGAGAGAGAGAGAGATACACAAGCTTAGATATTTTACTCATTCCAAGCAGCACGTTGACCATCTTAACGATCTCTCTTTCTCTCTCATTCTCTAAAACACACACACACACACACACACACACACACACACACACACACACACACACACACACACAGGCATTCCCAAGATGCTGAGGAACACTCACACACAGGTTCACTCTCCTTGACACGTACACACGCACACACACACACACACTACCTCACTCTCTGGTGTGCAGGCGGTGCTGAGCAGAGCCGTGAAGAGCAGCTGGAGAGAAGCCATCTCACAAAAGGAGAGAGAGAGCGAGAGAGAGAGAGAGAGAGAGAGAGAGAGAGAGAGAGAGAGAGAGAGAGGAGTACAGCACACAGAGGAAAAAGCATCCAAGGTAGCAAGAGAGAGAAAGAGAGAGACAAAGGAAAGGAAGGAACAGGAGAAGCTAAGGAGTGAGCAGGAAGCGTGGACCGCTCTCGGTGTGAAGACCTAGAGGAACAGGAGGGAGGAGGCTGGTGTCTTTCTCATCGGCAGCGGAGCACAGACTCGGCATTATGGGAAATGCACCATCCCAAGGCATGTGAATCCTTACTTATATTTTTATAACAGCTGGCTGTGTATTATGGCTTGGAAACGGAAAGGTGTGTGTGTGTGTGTGTGTACTCATCCATTGTTAGCCTTGATTAGTGGTTACCTCAATGAGATCCAGAGTGTGTGGAGATGCAGTAAGGGAGGGGAGAGGTGTGGTTGGGAGGAGTGAGAAGACCGGCTGGGTGGATGTGGAGCTGAAGAGATGGAACAGAATGCAGGTTTGGAAGCACAGGAGGAGGA
This sequence comes from Tachysurus vachellii, assembly GCF_030014155.1. Taxonomy (NCBI): domain Eukaryota; kingdom Metazoa; phylum Chordata; class Actinopteri; order Siluriformes; family Bagridae; genus Tachysurus; species Tachysurus vachellii. The sequence continues at coordinate 4,082,926 of NC_083477.1, read as the reverse complement.
GGAGGAGAAAAAGAGCTGCAAAAACTGATGCAGTAGGAGATAGGAGTAAAGAGCAAGAGAACATTTCTGCATTGTGTGATTGTATAGCGGTTGGTGGTGGAGTTTGATGGACGGAAGCACACACAGAAAGTCGTGTGTGTGTGTGTGAGAGAGAGAAAGAGAGAGAGAGAGAAATTTCATCATGTCCTTTACAGCACAAAGACCACAAAAAATTGAGTAGAAGCATCTAGTGACTCAGAAAAAGGTTCATTTAGAAAGATCTAACCCCTGATTTAACCACAGAACCATCAGGAACCATTTTTTCTGAGCGTGTGAGTCAAAATGAAGTCAGGAAACACATCAACAACATTCTGATTTAGTTATTAAAATCTGTTTTCAAACTGTCTTTACACCTACTCATGTTCTACCTCATCAGGTATCAGAACTCGAGCCAAAGACACGATCGACTGTCATCTCCTGGGGAAAAATATCCGGATCATTTCTACATATGAATCTCTTGAAATGAATAAAATGCAAACTGCAGAAAAGTCAGTGTACGATGTTACCGTCTGACTTGATAAGCTTCACTAATAAGTGGACAAAAAAGACTTCAGCGTCTAAGCAGATGCCATGAAAATCAGGAAATGACACATGAAGCTTGTCGTACCTACAGTCGGTATGAAAAAAAAAACGTATTACATAACTTATTTTATTCAGAGAGGAAAAGTGGGTGTGGCTAAAGTAGGTTGGTGCAAAGCGTGACGTACAGAGCGGTATTGTTGAAGTCTGATACATTGATGATGATGGGTTTGATATGATAGTATTGTTTTTTGGTGCGATAATTATATGATTTGGCAACCCAAAATCTCATCTGGTACACTCACATTCACTATCTTTGAACACGTTTTTAAAAAACAAACCCAACGGAAAGTTTGCGAGTGTGTGTGTGTGTGTGTGAAGGTGTTTTGAGTAGAAACATAAACGTAACGAGGATAAATTTTATTCAGGACACAGTCCATACAAAATAATAAGCAGGCGTAAACAGTTTCACCATACTCGCATAGTCACGGTCGGTCGCTATAGCAACAACACTGGCGTATGACGCTAAGACGACAGTTAGCCAGTTAGCAAGCGATCACAATTTACATCCGGATAACATTCGTTCCGCCTTTGGCACAAAAACATAGACGATGATGACGATGATGATAACAGAAGTGTTTTGAAGTGAAAAAAAATAATTTAGACACTTAAAACATTTCATGTTGTTTTTTTCTGGAATTTTCTGACAGCGAGAGGATCCACAAACAGGAAATCTGATTTGTCAACCAGAATCGCAATCCGATTTCTCCAAAACTGCATGTAAATCCAATTTCATGTGTTTTTTTTCCTGGAAAAATGGGATTTGAGCTGCCTGTCTGAACAAATCCTCTGATAGAACGGCGGAGAGAATAAAAGCCAAAAAAAAAAAAAAACAGTTGGGGTGAAATTAAGATAGAAACACGGGTAAAATTAGAAGGGAGTTCTCGGTTCTCTCTCTCGGGATCGAGCGCTGCGCCGATACACCTGAGATTGAGGGAGTGATTACACAAAGGAGAAGAGGAAAAAAAACACAGTTGGAAGGGGGAGGTAGGGGACAAAGAAAAAAAAGAAAATCCTTGCTAATAATAAAAAAAGCAACAGCAGAGAAAAAGCGACTCTTCTGTTCTTTCCTCTCATCCTGATATGACTAGGGATTGCTTTGCTAAAAGGTCGCAAATAAAGATGATTAGAAAAGGCAGGAGTCAGGGACGGTGTGCTTCCTGAGGCAGGAGAGGAGGAGTAGATAAATGAGATGGAGTTGTAATGGGTGAGGAGAGAGGACGAGCTGAGCGTGAAATCTCGTGCAGAAAGAAAGACAGAAGAGACATAAAAGAGGAGAGGAGTGACGAGGAAAGAGGGGGGGGGAAGCATGAGCAAAAGAGGGATGGGGAACTAAAGAAAAAGAAGAAGAAGAAGAAGAAGTGAATAATATATGTTTTGAGACGCAAATCCAATTCGTCAGTGTTGATTCTACAATCTGACACACGTTGATAAAGTATCAGACGTCAACATACAATCTCTTGCATGCGGAAGTCTGGCTAACCTACGAGCATGACTAAGTGGCTATAAGTCGCGCTTGTTACGTCTCTGTGATCAAACGATCGTTTAAGGTTCAAAGAAGGTTGAGAGCCAATCAGATTGCAGCCTTGAGCTTTCAGAACATTCTGAAGGTTAAGGCCAGAAAGGTGCGCAACAGATTGCGTTTTGGGGCTGCGTCCCAAACGACACGCTACACACTTACACTATGCACTATACACTATGTACTCTAATGTCTAGTGTAGGATTATTTTTTTTTTTAACTAACCGAGGTATAAGATGCTGCTGAGTAGATGTCACATAACAGAAAGAAATAGAGCTGAAATAGAGCTGTGTTATCAGCTGATAAACAGTGTTGCCAGATCTGCATAACAAAACCAGTCCATTGATCTAAATACTAAAACTATTAAATAAAAATATGCTTCTTAAAATACTTAACAATTAGCTTTTTTTTTAAACCAGAGGCCAAAAACCTGGAAATTGCGTCTGTTTTGTTGTTCATTGAACGTCTTTGTAACGTCTCACTCCACAGTGGTGGTTAATATGAAGCTCAGACACTCAGGACTTTAAGAATTTGTAACGTTTTATAAGTATTTCTGTTTTTTCCCTAGAATACTAGGAGCAATATATTCATAGAAAAGTTCCATAAAACAAAAACGGTTCTTTTTTTCCACATGTTTGTATCTTCAAAAGTAAATGCTGATATCAAACCCATTTCTGCTCTCTGAGACGCCCCAAGTGCTTCTTCCTCTAAAAAACAGCTCAGGTCTGAAGGTGTTTACTTTCAACCGGTGAAATTATGTGTAAAGTTATCAACAGAAGGGAAAAACACACGTCTCACACTGAAAGCCAACAGAGTCCTGACTCATTTTAGATCTGACTCACAGCCAGAAATTCATTCGTTTGTTTAAACTTATTGAAAAAATCCCATAAGTCGAGTTTACTAGTAAAAAGTATTAAACTGGCATTAAACTGATTTCAGAACCGTAACATTGGCAGCTGGTGAACAAAATCCTTCAGTTGAAATGGTGATTCTTTCATTTTAAACTATTTGTAAATGAACTGTATAAAATTTGAAGATCCTGTTCCATAGTTTGACCATTTTACCAGTTATGAAGAGGCAAAGGATTGCAATCTGGTGCAGGTGGAAAATACGCAGAGATTAATTACAACGCAGGGGCACGGTGGCTTAGTGGTTAGCACGTTCGCCTCACACCTCCAGGGTTGGGGTTTCGATTTCCGCCTCCGCCTTGTGTGTGTGGAGTTTGCATGTTCTCCCCGTGCCTCGGGGGTTTCCTCCGGGTACTCCGGTTTCCTCCCCCGGTCCAAAGACATGCATGGTAGGTTGATTGGCATCTCTGGAAAATTGTCCGTAGTGTGTGATTGTGTGAGTGAATGAGAGTGTGTGTGTCCTGCGATGGGTTGGCACTCCGTCCAGGGTGTATCCTGCCTTGATGCCCGATGACGCCTGAGATAGGCACAGGCTCCCCGTGACCCGAGGTAGTTCGGATAAGCGGTAGAAAATGAGTGAGAGTGAGTAATTACAACGCTGAAGGTAGTGAAACCAAAAAGTCCGAAATTCAGTTTTAGCTAAAATCTAAAATACACATTTCAGGATATCAGCAATAAGTTTTTAATGCACTAAACTTCTAATGTGAATCCCTAATAATAATAATAATAATAATAATAATAATAATAATAATAATAATAATAATAATAATAAGTATTATTATTATTATTATAATTATTATTATAATTATTAGGGATTGACATTAGCAGTTTCGTGCTAATTATTTCATGCTAATTATTATTATTATTATTATTATTATTATTATTATTATTATTATTATACTTATTATTATTATTAATAATAATAATAATAATAATAATAATAATAATAATAATAATAATTAATTAATCAATTTATTTATTTATTTATTTATTTACTCATTAACTAGCAGTAATCCTGGTGAGACCGGCCAATCTGTTACCCTGGAAATGAAAAAGATCAGTTTTTTCTATTTTAAATTGTGTGTATTTTTAAATGATAGCAATTAACTGAGTATATTGTTTTAGATTTTTTTTTTATGGACTCCTTCAGAGAACAAATTCTTGGTTCGTACCTTAGCTCAGGCCTCCTCTTGATCTTTCCTGATGAGAGATTCATACAGATTGAAGCAAAGCGCTGAAGTGTGGTATATTATGTTAAACCTTGAACCCGCAGGGGAAATAAAATCAACCTGTGATTAAAGAAAATAAAATGCAAATCAAAATACAAAAAAAACCTTGCTAATTAATCTTCTAATGTTGTTTTGCTTGAGGATTTTTCATCAGCTTGCTGTTGTATGTTGTGATTTATAGTTTCAGCTTCATTGTCAGTGTGATGTTCTGAGCTCACACCCTGTTTGAGGAAGGTGTCAAGCGTAGTGTCGCCGCCCTCCAGTACCCCGGCGCATTAATCGTGTGTGTGGGCTGGTTGTTGTGTAGGAGGTCGTTCTGATACGTTATCAGTGTCACTGCTGTGCTCAGAACCATGCATCACCGTAATGTTAGGATCTTTATGCATGAGAGCACCTTTTCAATAAAGAGCTTTGTTTGTGGGGAAAAATGTGGTTTGAACGTTGAATAGTTTGACTTGTAGCTTTCTGGTCCGTAAAGCCATGACACGGACAAATATTCAGAGATGATTATTAAACACGTTTCCTCTTTCTTCTCACAAATGTCTGGAAAGCAAAGAGTCGCATTAACATTAGCCTTAAACAACGAATGGTATTGTACAGACGGAAGATTAAATCATTTCATATTGCTCCATTTAGCTTGCAGAATGTTTACATATTCATTATTTTTCAATATGAATCTAAAAAAAATTCTAATGGTGTTTTTAACCATTTCAGCAAAATCTGTAAACAAACAAGCTAAACTAGCATTCATGCTAATAGCATGACAACACCAATGACTTTTGTTTTCAATGAATCATTTCCTTTTGGTGTATAATCTGTGCAACAATGCAGTACTTTTATCATTAAATATCAAAAACTGAACTGAAAATAGGGGGCACGGTGGCTTAGTGGTTAGCACGTTCGCCTCACACCTCCAGGGTTGTGGGTTCGAGGTAGTTCGGATAAGCGGTAGAAGATGAATGAATGAATGAATGAATGAACTGAATATAGAGCAAAAAATAAAGAGTAGGATGTACTTTTCTTTTTCTTCTCGACATCTTCAGGAAAATTGTATGATGCGACAACCTGTTGTGACATTTTCAGGTGACTGAATGATCCTGGACTAAAATGGTTACAGGTTTGTTGATTACACGCTTATAAAGGATGAGTCATGGAGTAAAGATGCTTTAAGCACGAGACTTTCAATAGATGAATTCAAATAAAATGAAATTAAATAAAAATGAATATAAAGTATAAATTATTTATAGTTGGTTGTGTCAGGCTTTCGATTGTTTGTCTTGAAGAACAAATTCATACAGACTTTCCTATTCATGCATACTACATTTATTATACATTTGTTATAAGTTACAGATAGAATACGATACAAACGACACCGAGTCATGGAATCGGCTCCTGAAAAAGGAGCAGAGCACCAGAAACGGTCACTTCCTGTTTGTGGTGTGATTCTTGTATTGCGTTCTATCCGTCTCCTGTTGTGAGGCGTATGAGGTATATATGAGCTATGCCGATACCGAAGCATCATAACAGAGCCGCATTTAACGAATCACTCTGTCTGTTTCCTCTTTCTCTTCTTCCACCACACTGTGACTTTCCTTCATTTCTTTTCATTTCAATTTAATCCTCGCTCTTGTACATGGAAGCCTCCTGCTGGAGTGTGATTTGTACTTGCTCTGACTGATGCATGTCATATAGCTAGTGTGTGTGTGTGTGTGTGAGTGTTCTGCTACATTTTTTGAAGGGGCACTCACAGGGATGTATGCGTCCCTGAGACTGAGCTACTGTATGTGAATATCCTCTGAGATCCGCTAAGCGTCTGGCTTACATGGTGTTAAGCCCAGAATTCGGCTCAGACTCTGAAAATAAAAGACCTCTCTCTTTCTCTCTCTCTCTCTCTCTCTCTCTCTCTCTCTCTCACACACACACACACTCACTCACTCACACACACACACACACACACACACACACACACACACACACACACACACACACCTTGTGAGGTCCTTCTAAAGACAAATGAACAGTCATCTCAGTTAACGAAAGGAAATATTTTGGTGCTTTAAAGTGATTTATTTATTTATATGCTTAAAGAAAATTGTTAAGGATCTAGCGAAATATCTCTACAAGATCTAACGTTTACTTTGATTCTGAACAACGTATGAAAAGATGACCCTCGCTACACACAGAGGCTAATCATTTCCGAAACTGTAGGACTTAAAAATGTAAAGCGTGTGTGTGTTTGTCTGTGTGTGTTTGTGAGTGTGTGCCTTCACTATATCATATATAAAGCCCAGGAAAGTTCTAGAAATCCTCAGAAGTACTGCTAAAAGCAATAAATATTCATAATATGCAAATTAGAACCACCTCCATGTCCTTGTGCTATTCTGACCTCCCCCTCCCCAACCCCCACACTTTTCTGTTTATGAGCCAAAAAAAATCACACTTTTACTATTGCACTGTTGTAAAACCCACAAGAAAGCTTGGATTTTTGTTCAGTTCTCACACGAGGTAATTGTCGACGTATCAAAACATTACTGCTTAATTCTTCATTTTGTTATACTGTATTGTACATGGGTAATTTTAGCATTAATTAGGTGACTAGCCGAATTTTACAGATATATATATGATTAAAAAAATGTGGTGTATTAGAAAAGTAGTAACTTTTCATCGTGGTTAAAACCAAAACTCAGATTCATCACTTTACATTTTTTTCTGAGGTAAAGTAAGCACATAACTAGCTAGTGTACAGATGACTAGCTCACATTACATTTTTTTAAATATAATTTAGCACATAGCTACTCAGCTAGTTTTCTACCTTACACTTGTCACCTTAACCTAGATGGGAGTACAAGATTTTTATACCTGGTCACTTCATGTGTTTTCTCTGATCCGATAGCTATCTGATTTGTTAAAACTGTTCCATTTACATTAGGCCACATAAATGCGTCTCGGCGAATCGGATATCGATCCGATCTTTCTACTCCCGCCCAAAATGCGAATATATTTTACCTCATTTCTGGGGTAATTGAAATGGAACACGCTTTGGTGTATGCGGTTGCTACAAAAAACAGCATTTACTGTTTGCTGCATTTTCGCTGGCGGCAGCAGTTCATTTTAAGACCCAACGAGACCTGGGTGAAAGCACTGGTGGGAAAACATATTTGTTTCTGGCGCGATGCACGACTCGTGAGTCACCTGCGAGTGACGTACTTCCGTTTGGGAGGAGTATAGCGCTGACGTATGTGGCTTGAACAACCACATTCATTTACACCTGTCCAGTTTCATCTGAAACACGTCCCAGACCACCTCCTGAAGTGGTTTGAACAATCGGATTTATATCCATTTCGAAAACGTTTCAGAGGGCATTTAGACCTGGTCTTTTTACCATCGGATAGCTATCTGATCACAGAAAACGCATGAAGTGACCAGGTGTAGAAACCCCCTAAAACAACTAAATATTCTTAACAGTTTACCTCAGAATATAGCATAACAATAATAAAGTTAGCTAGCTAGCTTATTGTACGAGCTCAGTAGCTAAAAAATATTCTCTTCTAATTTACATAAGTAGCTTTGGTAAATCTGAGGTCTAGCACAGTTAAATTTTTACATTTTTTACAGAACTTTAATAGCAGTAAACAGAAATCTTACACTGTGGTAAAACATTTGACCTGAAGACCAAACAATGCAGATTGATCCCATAAATCATCCTAGAGGATAAAACTGTCACAGATTATTATCTTTTGATGTCGAAAAGAAAAGAGTGAATTCTGTTTTGCGCTTTATGCAGATTATAGCATCGAGTAAGAGCCCCAAGGACGATGGAACACGTAACACACTATATATCAGCACAGGCATGTGTGTGTGTGTGTGTGTGTGTGTGTAAAACACAGAGATCCCTTTTGTAACAGGCACATGTGTGTTTTGTGCCAATTCCCCAATCCGTATTGTGTGAAGCGAGAATTTGCCGTTTCCTGATTGGCTGTTGGTGACATAATGCTTCCGGAAAGTGTGACTGTGATTGGACGGGAGGTTCCTGTAAAGAACCTGCAGTAGAGAGCTTGGCATGACAGAGTGTGGCTCCATTACGGCATCTTTCGAGTGGTTCTTCACACTCTGCCCCAGTGCACTCTGGGATGTGCCAGTCCTCTGAAAACTGCTTTGACAGGTAACCTTGAAAAACAGTCAAACAAATACCTGCTTTATTCACCTTGCCTCTTGTCCTGTCAAGTCTCTCGCTCACGTTTCTGATTACATACATGCTCTCTCTCACACACACACACACACACACACACACACACACACACACACACACACACACACACACACACACACACACACACGTGTACAACCAGAAGCTGTTGACATTTATAGGGGTTTGATAACTGCTGTTTTATAATAACATTGCTCTGTGGTAGGTGGAGTTCAGTCTAAATTTACACACAATTCAACATTTCTGAACCACGGGGAGAACATGCAAAACTCCACACACACAGGGTGGAGGTGCAAATCAAACCACCGATGCTGGACGCACCGCAATAAATAAATACTATAAATAAATAATAAATAGTAAATAAATAAACGGGATAATTCTGTAACTATTATAGGTCATTTATGACATGTTCTAGACATAGTTACTGAAATACATCTTAAAATTAAAATAGTCTATTAGCAGAAAGTTCTAGAAATAAGCTAAATCTGTCTACCTAAAAAAAAACATAAGACAGTTTCATGCTAGAAATATTTTTAAATTGGCTTAAAAATCTTGTGTTTGTTTTAAAAACAATCAAATGAAAAGTAATGAGTTTAAGGTATTACATTTAAGATGTTTTGACATGCTAAGAGAAGAAGTGAATACATTCAAGCAAAAGCTATATACGATAATATTCCATGCTAGTAACGAGTCGTGCTTCATAACACATCCCTCAAGTGGACCTGAACGGTTGGCTGGCAGCCCAAAGAACACAATGTCCAAATGAAAAAAAAACAACGTCAGACAAACCCGAACCCAGACGAGGATTTTTAGCAAACTCTCGTCTTCTTTGCAGCTGAATCTAGGACAGCGTTTCTCGGTCCCAGAGCTGGAAACACCACACATCTCATTAGAGGTTTCTGAGCTCTGTGCCAATAAACAGCTCGATAATTAGCCGAGTCGAATAGATTAGATATATTAGGTATATTAGATAAGGATAATCGCAAATCTGTGTTTGTTGTAACCTTGTAGGTCTTAATTTCAGACCCAAATTTCATACAATAGAGACAGCACGAGCCGGAGACGCCAGTTTTTAGAGCGGTGATACGATAAGCATTAAAAACAGGACTGCAATGGCAATCCTACTTTGTTATAAGTCCACTTTGAACAGAAGGTTGGTGTGAATTCTGTGCTACAACAAATACACAAGTGAAGTGCAGTTTCATCAGAGGTAAGGGGATGAAGGATCAAGAGGCCAGGAGCAAGGTTATAAGACAACCTTTGGGGGTGTCTGAGATGATGTTTCCACGGCAGACTTGCATAAACGAATCATTTATTTGAAATCCATCATTTTATAATTGACAAGTCGATCAGAAAACAGACACGCCAATCAAGCGAGATGGAAGTATAGTTGTGCCAGCTTCAGATGTCACTCCCATGACCCGGTGGCTGAACATCTGATGCATATGTCACACAAAAGAGTTGCAAAGTCATCATCTGATTGGTTGAGTTCTGCTGGGTTTCGGAGAGCTGTGTGTGTGGGTGTGTGGCGTGTTTTATAACGGTCCTCCTTGAAACAAAGCTGCCAACACGAAGCTCTACTAACCTCATGGAAGAAAGAGTGAGCGCTATTGAGGATCGGATAAACGCTGGAGTTTCCAAATGATTTAAAAAAATTTTTCCACATACTTTAAACAAGATGCTGAACAACTGATCTTTGTTTGGTTGCTTTACGTCAGTCAGGCAGTTCTTGGCCAATAAAATCTGTTATGGAGTCCAGAACCTCTGAAATCAGTCTGAAGCTCTGGTTTATGTGAGACTAAGAGTAGTGAGACTACCTAGATAGTCACACTACGTGGAGTGGACTTTTAGTCTTAGGAACAGCCTGTGCCTATCTCATGCGTCATCGGGCATCAAGGCAGGATACACCCTGGACAGAGTGCCAACCCATCGCAGGGCACACACACACACACTCTCATTCACTCACGCAATCACACACTACGGACAATTTTCCAGAGATGCCAATCAACCTACCATGCATGTCTTTGGACCAGGGGAGGAAACCGGAGTACCCAGAGGAAACCCCCGAGGCACGGGGAGAACATGCAAACTCCACACACACAAGGCGGATGTGGGAATCGAACCCCCCTGGAGGTGTGAGGCGAACGTGATAACCACTAAGCCACCGTGCCCCCCTGTCTTAGGAACATCCCGTCATTAGTTCTTTCTTTTGCTAATTCATGGATTTTCGGTCATGGATCGAAGGAGCGTAGGCAAATTGAGTTAACGTTGAAAAGTGCATCTGTTAATCCGTTGATTACATTTCTACTTTAATACTGTGGTTGTGAATAAGAATAAATATAAATGCAATGAAAACTATTTCACCTCTTAATTTAGAGGTTTTTCTGTAACATTTGTTTATGCAATTTATTCTTGAAAATTTGTCAAGATTACGGCAAGCTTAGAGTCATTCCTAGGCTTACATTTAATTGATAAAAAAAAAAAAAAAAAAAAAAGATTGAGATTTTACTGTAACTGGGCCCAAGACTGAAACTAAAACCAAATGTTTAAAGGAAAAACACATTTAAGTTTTATTTTCTTCTCCCTCTAGGTTCATTTGTATTTTTTTCTTTCCGTTGTTCTTTCTGCCAATCCATAAACTCTCAATCATGACCCATGTGAAATATTTTATGTCCTTGTGCGTGTGTGTGTGTGTGTGTGTGTCTGTGTGTGTGTGCGTGGATGTTTGATAAATCCTGTGTGCCGGGCAGCTGACATGTCTTACATGAACCAGCTGTATATCATTCAGCGTGTGATTGTGCTGAGCTGAGCAGAAAGGCACACAAATGCTCCTCTAGCACTTTCTTCCTAAGAATCAATAGAGCTTTATGAAAAAAATAAACAAAGAAGAATGAGACTGATCTTCCTGGTTGTCATCTGTCTTCCCATCGCCCTTGTCCTCTAAAGTCTCTCTCTGCTTACGAGGTTGCAATTAACAAGGTCATGCAAGCGGTGAAAGAGAAATAGAGGGAAATTTTTGGATGGAACTTGGAGCTGTGTGAAGTGAGGAGACGTCATGAAAATGATCTTCCTCTCTCTCTCTCTCTCTCTCTCTCTCTCTCTCTCTATCTATCTATCTCACTCTCATTATTATCCTATCTAAATCTCCCTAAAAAGCAATCATGCTAAAGTACATCAGCGCTGCATGGCTCCAGTAATGCCTCGTCTTTCCTGCAGTCTAACGCTATTGGCCTTTTCCACTGTCACCGTGGAGACAAGAGGCTGGGCGCCGCGGCAACAGCCGCCTGGCTACGCTTTCTCTTAGTACCCTGAAGCATTCTGCTGATCATATCACTTTCTCTTCTTCGTGCTGCATTTAAAAGGAAAAGAAAATGAATTCATGAATGCTTTATTCATAATAATGACACTTGTGGAAAAATGTCTTGTGTCATTTCAATCATTTCGATTCTGCATTCAGTTCACTGAGAGTTTTTATTATATTTTTTTAAGGGGGGGATTATGTAAAACACCCAGGTCTTGCAAACCTTCATGCATATGTAAGCAGCACTCACAGTCCCCTTGTAGCTCTCTCTCTCTCTTTCTCCCTTTCTCTCTCTCTCTCTCTCTCTCTCTCTCTCTAAAGCACTGCTCTTAGCTGGTCTCTTTTGTGTGACTGAAACAGCACCCAGTTCTCCAGCTACGGCAGGCTATACAGTAATTCTTCAATCTCAACAACACAACTAGGTCAGTCTGGTCTGTCTGGAGCCTTCGTCTGAGACGTGGCCAGACACAAGCTCTCTCTCAACACTCAGACATTAACTATTAGCTAAGAACAACAGCAATCACTCCTAGACTCTGCCTGATCCCCTAGATTACTCGCTAACTAATGGACAACGTTTGTTGATCTTTTTTCACCGTGTTTATCCGTCTTGACAGAATCCACTCCCTCTTGCACCTAGCCTGATGACCTTTATTCAGAACCACCCTGTGACGATCAAACGAGATAAACCATTATAGTAAAGTGTTGGAGTGGTGGTTAATATGAAGCTATAAGTATTTCTGTTTTTTACTGTAATACTAGGAGCGATATGTTCATAAAAGATCCAAAAAACAGATCAACACAGATGTTTGTATCTTTAAAGTAAATACTGATATCAAACCCATTTCTGCTCTCGGAGGGGCTTTTTACACCCGGTCACTTCGTGCGTTTTCTGTGATCCGATAGCTATCCGATGGTAAAAAGACCAGGTCTAAATGCCCTCCGAAACGTTTTCGAGACGGATATAAATCCGATGGTTCAAACCACTTCAGGAGGTGGTCTGGGACGTGTTTCAGATGAAACTGGACAGGTGTAAACGAATGTGGTTGTTCAAGCCACATACGTCAGCGCTATACTCCTCCCAAACGGAGTCGTGCATCTTGCCAAAACAAATAACATGGATGACATGTAGGGGTTGGAGCACTCGCAAAACGCAGGCACTTATTGCTCTTTGGAGCGATGAAAGCGTCCAACAAAAGCTTTATAAAACTTTTAGAAACAAAAGTATATTTGAAGAAATATCGCAGAAAATGAACGAGCAAGGTTACACTAGGACGTGGCAACAGTGCCAAAGAAAATGCTGTTTTTTTGTAGCATAACCGTCGTAACAAGTTTTTCCGTCTTCTTTTTGATTGGAAGCATGTTCCATTTTAATTACCCCGGAAATGAGGTAAAATATATTCACGTTTTGGGCGGGAGTAGAAAGAGCTTTCTTTCTTGTTTTCTCGTCATCACGATTTAATGTTCTCGTGATACTGACCTAACAAAAACTAGTTTTCTCATGACTTAACTGTTTCTGGTGTATGTGCACGTTAGCGTCTGAAAGCGTCGCCTTCGTGAATGTACTTATTGCCTGAAGCTGAGATGGATTTCGGGAGAACGTGACAAAAATGGAGGAATGTCATAAAAATAGAATTGAAACAGTCCAAGAATGGAATTGTAATAAGAATTGAACTATACTAATATAATATATAACTATTTAACTATACTAATATAATATAGGGGGCACGGTGGCTTAGTGGTTAGCACGTTCGCCTCACACCTCCAGGGTTGGGGTTCGATTCCCGCCTCCACCTTGTGTGTGTGGAGTTTGCATGTTCTCCCTGTGCCTCAGGGGTTTCCTCCGGGTACTCCGGTTTCCTCCCCCAGTCCAAAGACATGCATGGTAGGTTGATTGGCATCTCTGGAAAATTGTCCGTAGTGCGTGAGTGAATGAGAGTGTGTGTGTGTGTGCCCTGTGATGGGTTGGCACTCCGTCCAGGGTGTATCCTGCCTTGATGCCCGATGACACCTGAGATAGGCACAGGCTCCCCGTGACCCGAGGTAGTTCGGATAAGCGGTAGAAGATGAATGAATGAATGAAGTTTTATTTGTAGAGTGTGTTTAATAATGGACATTGTCTTTACAGAAATATATCAATTGTGGATATAAATTTTCTCCCATTTTATCCCTAATGAGCAGCCCAGAGTTGACACTGTTTGAGGAAAAACTTCCCAAGACGATAATATGACTATTATGAGTGAATAAAGTGCAGATGTGTGCGATTGGTTTATATAAAAGTCCGGCTGAGGAAGAAAGTGTTGTGTTAGCCTTTAAGGCACAGATAAATCCATTGTTTACAGGGTGGAGGTCCTTCACCATCTTCCTGGCTTTGGTCCAGCACGGCTTGGAAGCTCTTTAACACCTTAGGGGGCAGATAAATGTGGTAAAGTTGCTGTAAGTGGCTTTTTTTACCAGGGTGTTAATGTGACAGGACCGTGACGGCTCCTGTGTGATGTGACCAAGGTACCGGAAACACTCCATGATCACCACTGAGGCTCTGATGATCCTAAGATGGCGGATCTCATCTTGTGCTCCTTCTTCTCCGAGTCCTCTATCGACTCCTTGGAGGTTGTTTTCCTGGCGGCTGTAGCAGCAAATCAAAACATACAAAAGTAAAGATTTTCTTGAGGCTTGATCTTCCAGTCGTGAAAGATCAAGCCTCTAGTATTTGATACGAATAAATCTGCTCCACTCTTCTCCCAAACTCCCATAATTAACCCTTATCTATTATTCATTTTTCATTAACTTGACTGTGTAATTAAGATCGGAGTCTTATTTACAGCAGCAGATCGTCAGGCGTCACGCCGACTCACAGTCGCTGTACGTTTTGATTCCACTTGCTGTTGACAACGTCTCGATTTAAGTCTTCATACACTTAAGTCTGAGAGAAAGAAAGCAATCGTGAGTCGATTATCGAGCCACGATCGGGGTCACGGAGAGGATTCGGAGAGAGACGGAGGGAGAAACTGGGAGACATCATCCTTCTGGCAGTCTGACTGTTTGTGTGTGAGAGAGAGCAAGAGAGAGAGAGAGAGAGAGAGAGAGAGAGAGAGAGAGAGAGAGAGAGAGAGAGAGAGAGAGAGACGAACAGAGAGAAACAGAGAAAGAGAGAGCCAAACAGAGAGAGAGAGATGGACAGATAAAGAGAGAAAGAGACAGAGAGAGAAAAAGAGAGAGAGAGAGAGAGAGAGAGAGAGAGAGAGAGAGAGAGAGAGAGAGAGAGAGAGAGAGAGAGAGAGAGAGAGAGAGAGAGAGAGAGAGACAGAGAGAAAGAGAGAAAGAGAGAGCCAGACAGAGAGAAACAGAGAAAGAGAGAGACAGAGAGAGAGAGAGAGAGAGAGAGAGAGAGAGAGAGAGAGATGGACAGAGAGAGAGACAGAGAGCCAGAGAGAGAGAGAGAGAGAGAAAGAGAGAGAGAGATGGACAGAGAGAGAGAGAGAGAGAGAGAGAGAGAGAGAGAGAGAGAGAGAGAGAGAGATGGACAGAGAGAAACAGAGAAAGAGAGAGCCAGACAGAGAGAGACAGAGAGATAGAGAGAGATGGACAGAGAGAGAGAGAGAGAGATGGACAGAGAGAGAGAGAGAGAGAGAGAGAGAGAGAGAGAGAGAGAGAGAGAGAGAGAGAGAGAGAGATGAGACATGTGTGTGTCACTGATACTGTAACTGATATTCTGAATCATGTTTCTTCTTTAAACTGAAACATCTAAGAAGGAAGAAAAGAAACAAACAGACGGGGTCATGTTGATCTGTATATAATCAACGACTGATCACCGGATGCACAGTGGAGATACTCTTACCCCCTGAAGCGTCTTTCATCTTATACCACAGTAATTTGCCAAAAATGTTTTATATATTTCTTTTTTTATTAAAACTTTTTTTAATTTATGTAATAACTTATGTAATAAATTTTGTATCATCCGATAACATTTTAATGGTCTGTTTAAAAAACACTACAGTAAAATTTACAGTTAAGAGCTCAGTGTTACAAAAGGCTGAGAAAGAAAAGCGTGGAAAATGTCGCCATAGCAACCATGGCATCCTCCCATCACCTTCTACATAAACGACTACATTTTACTATATTATACAGCAATCAATTATATATTAAAAAATATTACTGTACATTTTAAAAAATTATTTTATTAGACTTTTTTTTTATTTTATTTTATTAGACTTTTTTTTCTAACTTCCGACATTATTTGACACGTACATAAGAAATAAATTATTTCTCCGCAGATGTTTGGGTGAACGTGTAGCGTGACTAAAAGTGTTCTTAAAGAAGAAACTCCTCGCTTGTTCCTCGTCTCCACGGTGATGTGCCTCGCATTCAACAAGTGCTAGGCTGCGTGATTGAAAAAAAAAATAAAAATCAAAAGGAAAATAATAATAATAATAATAATAATAATAATAATAATAATAATAATAATAATAATAATAATAATTGGGGGGCACGGTGGCTTAGTGGTTAGCACGGTCGCCTCACACCTCCAGGGTTGGGGGTTTGTTTCCCGCCTCCACCTTGTGTGTGTGGAGTTTGCATGTTCTCCCCGTGCCTCGGGGGTTTCCTCCGGGTACTCCGGTTTCCTCCCCCGGTCCAAAGACATGCATGGTAGGTTGATTGACATCTCTGGAAAATTGTCCGTAGTGTGTGATTGTGTGAGTGAATGAGAGTGTGTGTGTGTGTGTGTGCGCCCTGCGATGGGTTGGCACTCCGTCCACGGTGTATCCTGCCTTGATGCCCGATGACGCCTGAGATAAGCACAGGCTCCCCGTGACCCGAGGTAGTTCGGATAAGCGGTAGAAAATGAATGAATGAATGAATGAATGAATGAATGAATAATAATAATTTAAAAATGCAAATGGACCCTTGTGTGTAAACCTGCATGCACAAAAGTGACACAACTGGCCCATCGTTTGGAAATAATCCTTCTATCAAAAATACATTTTTAAGCCCCTCCCACAAAATAACAAATTAGAAATGTTTGTGTGTTTGTAGCAATAATAAACACTATCCAGATTCCTTTGGAAAGCAGAACCTTTTAACACTGAATCCTCCTTTATAATAAAATTCTATGGAACCCTAGACTTTGTGTTGACATTTCTGTGTGTGAAATGCTAATCAGACTGATTTTCCCTCTCTCGGCCTGACACCGTGCTCCCTGCTTTTGTTCCTCAGCCATCATTCCTGCTGTTTTTGCCAGGGTGAAATGAAGGAAGAGCTTCCCAGAATACAAAATGAGCAGAAATCCTTAGGGAGGTGATGTGTGCTGCATCCCAGAGTCCTTCCTTACACACATCCCTGTGTCCTTTCAGCTCTATATCTGTTTTTTCCTCCTCTCATATCTACGCTATTAAATTGCATATAGTGCTTTCTGCCGATCCACCGTGTCTCATTTCCCTGTGCATTGCCACTGCCTAAAGCCAATTCGGTCCCATATCACTTTCTTGCTTGGTGTGTGTGTGTGTGTGTGTGTTTATGTGTGTGTGTGTGTCTGTGTGTGTGTGTGTGTGTTTATAAATGTGTTTTGGCTTTCTTACATTATCATTCCCAGCCTAAGCTATGCAGAGTTACTGACAATTTTAGCAACATTGATTTACCGATAATCCACACACACAAACACACACGCACACACACACACACACACAAAATGTGTCTTCTGTCTTCTGTAGTCCACCTGAAAGGCTGGACATTTTTCTTTTTGAACAAGGTTGTGAAACGTTCAGCTGCATTCAGGCGCTGTAATGCGACACATTTCCATCAGCGCTCCAAAGTTTTCAGGAAGTCTTCATTTAAAGCGTTAAACTGTTCTGCTATGCTTTAAACCACCTATTCTGTGAAAGAA
Source organism: Tachysurus vachellii (assembly GCF_030014155.1). NCBI lineage: Eukaryota > Metazoa > Chordata > Actinopteri > Siluriformes > Bagridae > Tachysurus > Tachysurus vachellii. Next base: position 4,065,266 of record NC_083477.1, on the reverse strand, counting down.
AGGAAAAGAAACCAAAGAGCTCGATTTTTCCCAATTCTATTTTATTTAATAATCAATATCAGTCATTTTTATTCTGAATTCCTACATTCAAGCAAATTTGTTTTAAAATGCAATTCATATTTATGCCTAACGAGCAGACGTAACGGCGGTGAGAAAAAAATACTCCCCGAGACGATACGAGGAAGAAAGCATTTGTTTTTGAGCAACTGAAGTATGATCATCAGTGTAATTCCTAAATTCATTACAGTTTCAACATAAATTCCTTCCTGACAAATTCAATTCAAGTTTATTTGTATGGCGCTTTTTACAATTGACATCGTCTCGAAGCGGCTTTACAGAACATAAACATAGAACAAAATGTTAATATAAAGAATAATATAAAGATTCATTCATTCATTCAATTTCTACCGCTTATCCGAACTACCTCGGGTCACGGGGAGCCTGTGCCTATCTCAGGCATCATCGGGCATCAAGGCAGGATACACCCTGGACGGAGTGCCAACCCATCGCAGGGCACACACACACACTCTCATTCATTCACGCAATCACACACTAAGGACAATTTTCCAGAGATGCCAAGCAACCTACCATGCATGTCTTTGGACTGGGGGAGGAAACCCCCGAGGCACGGGGAGAACATGCAAACTCCACACACACAAGGCGGAGGTGGGAATTGAACCCCGACCCTGGAGGTGTGAGGCAAACGTGCTAACCACTAATCCACCGTGCCCCCTAATAGAAAGATTAATAGAATAAAATTTTCAAGATTAATATTAGATATATTTAAATGTGTATGTATTAATCAACAAATGAACAAGTCGGAGGTGATTCAGGTGACTGTGGGGAGGAAAAACTCCCTTAGATGGTAAAGGAAGAAACCTTGAAAGGGACCAGACTCAAAGGGGAACCTCATCCTCATATGGGTGACACTGGAGGGTGTGATTATAAATATACAGTCAAACAAATGTTGTATTGATGTAAAAGATCACACAGAGTTGGCATCTCCTCTATAGTATCGCAGAGTCTAACTCGAGCTGGTAAATGCCTCAGGATCCTCACAGAGTCGGCCTCGTCTCAATGGAGGTCCAAAATCTTCATCACACGGAGCACAATCAGAGCTGGTAAAATCTCTGGATGCCTCGGGATGAGTAGAAAGAGAAAAGCGGTGGAGAGGGCCATCGAATGTTTCCCCCCTGCTCAAAAGTCTACTAAAAGAGCATATTTAATTTACAGTGCTAATTCATAGAAGCCTAAAAGCAAGAGTTTAATAAAATAACACTTTTACATGAGAAACATTACACACCAACATAAGAAAACACAACCCTGAAAATATTTTTAGAAAGCGTTTGAATTTCTGCTCTATACATCATTTTAGACCACAATTTCCAAAAGTAATTGGGACAAAATATCAAAAAGTAGCATGCAGCTGTAAGTCATTAGTTTCTTCTATTCCCTGTAGTCGCTCCTGCTCAAAAAAAAGAAGCCTCGGGACCTCAGACCGAGACCGCTGTAACCCAATAACAGTATAATGTGGTGAAGAAAGACCTGAGGAGTAAAATGCCAATTACGATCAGGCCTGAAGGACCAAGATCCCGGCTCTCTGGACCTAACACGGCTCCAAATAAAAAAAAACACTACTGTGAGGTCTTGAAAGTCACAGTCAGAGAAATGGAAGTAATTTGGATAGTAAAGAACAGAGAGATCTGTGAGTCTAGCACGATGACTCTGGTGCATATTTGATGTAACAGATGAAAGCATCGTGAAATGAAGGGAATCAATTCGTTTCAATGGCGCTTTAAACTTTTAGCACAGCCACAAAGCAGCTTTACAGAATGATGGATTTCGACTTCTAACAAACAAGTAAAGATGAAAGAAAGAAAGAAAAGCTTCTGTGTTGGCATTAAAAGGGAACCTGGCAGGGAAGCAGGACTCTGGAGGACACTGAATAGTCAGATTTTGGTAATATATTACAATACTAAAGTGCGTTAGATGTTGCTGAGAAAGTTCATACTTTATTTGACTCTCCATCCAGAGTAGTCTGTATATCTGTATTTTTTACCTTTATCACACAGGTTTAGGCTTTTCTCCAGCTTTCTAGAAAAGGTTTACAGTATATTTTTATTTACATATTTGTACGTCTACGAAACTCTCACAAAAGTTAAGTAACGAGAGACAAGACACACAAGACAGCAGGTATAAATAAGGGAGGTAATTAGGGTATAGGATCGGGTGAGCAAACACACGAGGGAAAAACAAGTATAGGGCAAAATAAAATAAATAAAGAAATAAATGTAATCTGCTGTACAGTAAAGTGAAAGGGTGTACAAGTTAAAATAATAGACAAAATATTAAAATAATACAACTATGACTGGCTGGGACTGGAGACTCCTTCCAAAAACACTAACATCTTCATAGAAAACGTGAACAATTAGATGCTGGTTATGTGGATCTCCTTCTCTAAGAGTCCCTGCGAAATGTTCATTCATTCATTCATTCATTCATTCATTCATTCATCTTCTACCGCTTATCCGAACTACCTCGGGTCACGGGGAGCCTGTGCCTATCTCTGGCGTCATCGGGCATCAAGGCAGGATACACCCTGGACGGAGTGCCAACCCATCACAGGGCACACACACACTCTCATTCACTCACCCAATCACACACTACGGACAATTTTCCAGAGATGCCAATCAACCTACCATGCATGTCTTTGGACCGGGAGATGAAACCGGAGTACCCGGAGGAAACCCCCAAGGCACGGGGAGAACATGCAAACTTCACACACACAAGGTGGAAGCAGGACTCGAACCCCCAACCATGGAGGTGTGAGGCGAACGTGATAACCACTAAGCCACCGTGCTCCCCCTGCAAAATGTTGTTAACGTAAAAACCGTACCGCATTTAAAGCAACGTATTAAGAATTTCTGACCAATCGGAAACCAGTTAAGAAACAGCATTCAGCACAGAAAGTCTTTTAGGACATCAAGGTGTGAATTTTAATTGGACATGCAAATGGCTTCAAGATGGTGGAACAGGAGGATCCACAGCAGTGGCCTTGACTAGGATGACATCAGGCACCAGGAGAGCGACTGAGAGAACAGGTTGTTAAGTGTGATGAGAGTAAACTGCTTTAAACAGGGTGTAAAAGGTGATCATAATGCACACAAGGATAGGATGGGATGGGATTACAGCACCTGGACGTTTAGGACGTAATAATGAAACTAAAAACGATGTGATTCAGACAGGAAGGTTATTCTGAGGATCCTGCTGTGTTATTCATGCTTTGGAAATGAGCTTAGTCTAAAAGGTGGCTTTTTATTTACAGATTACATCACATTACATTTACATTTACAGAATTCGACAGACGTCTTTATCCAGACCGACATATATAAAAGTGCCTTGAAGTGTCAAATACATTAACACTGGTTTACTCGGTTACAGACTTGGTTGAGCCTGAAACTCATAAATATAGACATAAAACAAACAGGCCATCGTTTGAAGATAACTAGTGACTTAGGTGTTCAGACATCTAGAGGAAGTTCATTCGACCATCTCGGTGCCAGAACAGAAATGAGTCTTGATGTATACCTACCTCTTATCCGGAGAGACGGTGGGACCGGTCGAGCAGTGCTGGTAGATTAGATTAGATTAGATTAGATTAGATTAGATTCAACTTTATTGTCATTACACATGTACAAGTACAAGGCAACGAAATGCAGTTTAGGTCTCTCTGTTTCATATATTTATTGGTTTGCACACAAAAAACGTGAAGACACTTGGATAACAATAACCAACATATTTGTATACAACATTTTTCCCATAAAAAAAAAAAAACACAAGCAAAATAAATAAATAAATAAATAAATAAAACCCTAAAGAATGTATGTTGGAGTCAGGCCAAGCTAGCTTGGAAAAATTGCATAAATGGTTGCCACTTCTTGTAAAATTTGGCGAGATTACCTTTTTTAGCATATCTTATTTTTTCCAGTTTTAAAAAAGACATGACCTCAGTGATCCAAAGTGTACCAGATGGGGAATTTGTTGCTTTCCAATTAAGGAGGAGATGGCGTCTCACTATCAAGGAAGTGAAAGCCAGGAGCAGTTTAGGTCTAACCAGAGTGCAATAGTAGCAAGTGCAGGATATACAGTGTTTACAAGAGTTAAATAAGTTAAATAAAGTGGTAATATGGAAGTGATTTACAGATGTGTGTGTACTATGAACATAATATACAGATATACAGAAGGATATGTGCTGTAACAAAATATATGGCTATTACTATAAACAGTAATTTACAGATATGTATGTTCTATGAATAAAATATACAGATGAAAATATATTCATTCATTCATTCATCTTCTACCGCTTATCTGAACTACCTCGGGTCACGGGGAGCCTGTGCCTATCTCAGGCGTCATCGGGCATCAAGGCAGGATACACCCTGGACGGAGTGCCAACCCATCGCAGGGCACACACACACACACAAATTCACTCACGCAATCACACACTAGGGGCAATTTTTCCAGAGATGCCAATCAACCTACCATGCATGTCTTTGGACCGGGGGAGGAAACCGGAGTACCCGGAGGAAACCCCTGAGGCACGGGGAGAACATGCAAACTCCACACACACAAGGCGGAGGCGGAAATCGACCCCCCCAACCCTGGAGGTGTGAGGCGAACGTGCTAACCACTAAGACACCGTGCCCCCATGAATATATATGTTCTCTGAATATAATATACAAATGAATATATATGTTCTATGAATATAATATACAGATGAAAACTGTAAAGATGAAAAAGATCTGAGGGAGCGAGGTGCGGTGTGAGGAGTGATTGACAACCTGTTGTTGAAACATGAAGAGAATATCCAAGGAGTAGGTGGCGTTATACAACGATCCAGAAATAAACTCAAAAAAGTTGTGAGAAGTTTCTGATCTCGCAGAATAGCTCTTACACTGCATTGCCACTAACAGCGACGTGATATTTCACAGAGACCTGGTGAGTCACGGTAACCAATGGTGACGTGAACCAATGGTGACGCATAGCATTATGGATATTATGTTCTGTCAGCAGCTCAAAAAAAAAAAAACAGCAACATTTGCTTTGTTTCTATCTGGCTGACATGTTTGATTTAGTGTTTCTGTACTTTTGGGGAAAAAGTCGCAAAAAGTGCAATCGTTGTTCAGGTCATTCTGACCCAAGCATATCCTTTCAGACATCTCAAATTTACCCAGAAGACTGGTGTTGCATTAGTTGTGTCTAGCTGCTAGATAATTGGTTGGCAAACATGCTAGAGTGGCCATATTGGTCTTATTTTTACCTAGGAAACCATGGCAACCAAAGGAAACGTAGAATAAAAAAAGATTTGTTTTAATATGTGTGGAAAAAAATGTACAAAATTAAAAATGTCTCTACTTTTCAAGAGCTTTACTTTACCATTGTTGCTACGATGATGTAAAGAATACTTTTAACTTACTGAGACTTTCTGAGTCTTTTATTATTATTCCAGGTACCAATATAGAGCCTGTGTGTAACTGTACCGATGTGTGTTCAGGTATTTATGGAAAAGCACAATGAGAACACGATGTAGTACCTAATAAAGATTCTGGTATCTTTCTATATAAAATCTTTAGAACATTCAGACAAGTCATTTTTCTCTCTCATTATCGTTTCCACAGTAAATGTGAACATTTCCAACTTCCCAGCCTGTGATTTTCCAAGAGTGCTCACAGAACGCTGGCATGATCGCTCATGCCAAAAACAACACCTCTCACTCATCACGTAAAAAGACACCAGAACCTGTGATAATTTATTTATTTATTTATTTTTTCAAGATTTCTTTTCTCACTTTATGGATCAATGATTTTTTTTTTTGAACGAGATGAACAGGATGGAGTGAAGAGGTGTCGTCTGAGAAATGTCGAGCGAGACGGTAATTAAATAAGTGACGGAAAGAAGAAATGAGCGCTGTGTGTGTGTGTGTGTGTGAGAGAGAGAGAGAGAGAGAGAGAGAGAGAGAGAGCGTTTGGTTGATAATTTGGGAAAACTTCAACTTCTGTTGGACTGTTACTGGGAACAGGAGGAGGAAAGAGATGAGAGAAATACACCATTACACCATTACACCATGCAGGGCAGCCATCACAACATTACATCCTATTAGCGTTAATTTCGTCAGATGAGACGAGACGAAATACGTTCGTCAACAACCTTTTTTTTTGTGACTAAGACGAGACGATGACAAGACTGCACCACTGTCCAAAAACGCTGACTAAGACTAAATTAACATGCATTATTGTTGACGAAAAAAGACGAGACGAAAATGTTTGTATAAAATAAAAACTAAGATAAAATCTCTCTTCATTTTCGTCTACAATTGTTTCTGCTTTTTCATCAGCTGTTACGCCTTTAAAATATTCACAACGAGTTCGCGGCTTCGCGCTGTTTAGTGTGTGCGTAGAAACAATTCGTCCGAGCACAAGTCCACCCCTGGTCTAGGCGGCTTTTTCATTCATTCATCTTCTACCGCTTATCCGAACTACCTCGGGTCACGGGGAGCCTGTGCCTATCTCAGGCGTCATCGGGCATCAAGGCAGGATACACCCTGGACGGAGTGCCAACCCATCGCAGGGCACACACACACACTCATTCACTCACACAATCACACACTAGGGACAATTTTCCAGAGATGCCAATCAACCTACCATGCATGTCTTTGGACCGGGGGAGGAAACCGGAGTACCCGGAGGAAACCCCCGAGGCACGGGGAGAACATGCAAACTCCACACACACAAGGTGGAGGCGGGAATCGAACCCCGACCCTGGAGGTGTGAGGCGAACGTGCTAACCACTAAGCCACCGTGCCCCCCGGCGGCTTTTTGTGTTAAATTATATTTCCTGTCGCTGCGCAGGCTCTTTTATTGTACATGACAGCTTATGTCCCGATGACCGGTCTTTGCATTACGATTAAAAGCAGTATCAATAAAGTAAAAAATGTGATGTGCAGTCAAGTTCGAGTGAAACATATGTGAAACACTTTTTTTACTGAAATGTTTATCAGTAATAATCTCAGTAATAATGTGTTATTTTAAAAAAAAGAGTACAATTTTTTGACTAAAACTAGACTAAAATTAAAAGACTTTAAGTCGACTAAAACTTGACTAAGATACCTTGAGTTTTCTTTTGACTAAAACTAGACTAAAATGACGAGACTTTTAGTCGACTAAAACTTGACTAACAAAAAAAAAGATATGTGAATGACTAAATATGACTAAAACTAACAAGGACATTTGGCACAAGACTAAGACTAAGACTAAATTAAAAATAGGTGACAAAATTAACACTACATCCAAGCAGAAGAAATGTTCTCTTATTGGAAAATAATCAACTTTATTCAATTATTTAAACAATTGTTCTCCTAAACTATTCAGAATGATTTCTGCCCTAATGACGTCTAACAGGAATCGTTCTTGAAATTAATATGACTTTAAAAAATGCATCTTGAACACTTCTGGCTTTATCTCTGAGATTTAGAGACTCTTTCTTTCAGTATTAAACACCTCTTTGTTGTTATATTTACACAGTGATAGAAATGTACTGTAACTGTCTCCCTCTGTGTGTGTGTGTGTGTGTGTGTGTGTGTGTGTGTGTGTGTGTGTGTGAAACAGGGTTGCGGTCAATGCTAAATTTATTGCCATAAAAGCTTGTGATTTGCTAGCAGCATGACAGGGATCACCCAGACGCTCTCTACGCTCTTACACAGTGCTGTGTGTGTGTATGTGTGTGTATTTGTTAGATTTGTGTACACGCAGATGCAACACACAGTATTCAATCCAGGATTTTTAAAAACTTTCTCAAAAGAGCAAGCCAGCATTGTCTTCCTAGCCCACGGTCTGTTTTAAAAATAGCAGCCGACTACAGCCTTTAGTTTCAACACCTCCCGTTATACGAAATACAAAGACACGGCACTGCCGCCACACCAAACTCCGCCAGACTTGCGTTATTTTGCTGTGAAAAACATTGAGATGTAATAAATAAAATGTTTCCAGTCATATTGATGCCTATGAGCTCAACCTGCTTGTGCTCCTCATGATAAATCATAAACTGCAATAAATCATAAAGTAGTGTTTGGATCGAAACTTGCGCTCCTTGCAGTTTCTCATATTACTCTATTATTGCTATTCTGCAGCAGATTTCAAAATGTGTTGCATTTTTCAGATCTTCAGACCCAAATATCTAGAATTAAAACTGTGGTGATTTGCAGGTAGCAGAGATCTAGCGGCTCGTAAGTAGCAATCGAAGCCCGGCTAATGCTAGCATGAGGTTTTCAAGCTAATCTTTTTTTTTTATTATTATGTCCCCTTTAAATATTTAGTGCAAAAACATTAACATTTTAATTAGAAGAATGAGTTAAGTGCTTGGACTTTTTTTTGTGGACTCATTTGGTTTTAAAACGAAAGTATGAACAAACAACTGCTAGCAATATGAGCAAAAAAACAATGATGCTAAATTATCAGCTTTTGTTCTGTCGTCTGACGTTTTTACCTCGTGCGTAAAATATTGTTTAAATATTCCACCGTGACTTCTTGCTAAGCTAAAAGAGTGAGCTCGGTGTGGTGTATATACAGTATGCATATATGGGGCGAATCACACATGCACTCATACACACCATCTGCTGTATCCTGCTTTGTTGACTAGATCTGATGTCATCCGGCGTTGGATGGATATCAGAATGGAAGGGCCTCCTGCGACCGGTTGGCAACCGCACCTGTGCAGGTGGAGCCGTGTCAATGTGGGTGTTACTCACAGTTCCCTCTCCGACACGTGCATGAGAGTTCATACTATCGAACGCGATGAGACTCTTCATCAAAGACCCCAAACCGGGGTTTGGTGTTTACTCATCTGGAAGATTGAACGAGGCATCTTTGGAGCAAGACAGTTTTAGGAGAGTTTGAGAGATCAGGTCTTTAATAAATCCTCAAGAATGATGAAGAATGATAACCAAGTCTATAGAGTTATGAAATAATGTATTTGCTCATTTCACATGTCGGGTCACTTTGGTCTCCATCCTCCTAGATTGGGAGATTCTCCTGACGTTGCATAAACAACATCTCTGTGAGGAAGTACGTCATAGCAGCTTTGCAGATTGGTAGATGTTCTGGGTTAGGGTCAGTTAGGCTAGTCAGAAAACAGTGAAATCCTTTATACACTAGCGTCCCTTTCCACCGGCTTAATGGAAATGGACTTGTGGGATTTTTTTTTCAATCAGTTTAAACAAATGACTGATTTTCCTGCTGTGAGTCTGATCTAAAATGAGTCAGGTGTTTTTCCCTCTCCTGATAACTTTAAACAAGGGGCATGGTGGCTTAGTGGTTAGCACGTTCGCCTCACACCTCCAGGGTTGGGGGTTCGATTCCCGCCTCCACCTTGTGTGTGTGGAGTTTGCATGTTCTCAACCCATCGCAGGGCGATGGGTTGGCACTCCGTCCAGGGTGTATCCTGCCTTGATGCCCGATGACGCCTGAGATAGGCACAGGCTCCCCGTGACCCGAGGTAGTTCAGATAAGCGGTAGAAAATGAGTGTGTGATAACCTTAAACAGAATTTTAGTCTTGAAAATCAAATCTAAACTGCATTTTAGATGAACAAGCAAAAAAAGGAAAAAAAAATAATACTTATGAAAGTCCTGAGTGTGTACTTTCATCTGAGCTTCATATTAACACCAATGTGTAGTAAGACATGATGAATGCATTCAGTGAGCCACATGGACATAACAAATACAGGAACAAATTCATTTTTTTCGGATTCTGGCAAAAAAAAAAAAAAAAAAGGTTTAGATGTCCCCAAAAGGTAAAACTATCACTTTAAGAAGTTATTCTGTTTTAGTGCTATCGGTGGAAATGGTTAGATGTTCAAATCTCATACAACACACATTAACTCAAGCAGTAGAAATTAATGCTTTGGGTTGTGGTTCGGAAGCTGCCAGTGCTTGGCCCCTGAGCAAGGCCCTTGACCCTCTCTGTTCTAGGGGAACTGTATCATGGCTGACCCTAAAGTATATTTTTTGGTTTGATAGTGAATGAATCATAGGTGGAGAATAGAAATGACTAAATTGGAGGGAAATGTGGACAAATTGGGGACACATTCAGCTTCAGGGTAGTGTTAATTTCGTCACCTATTTTTAATTTAGTCTTAGTCTTGTGCCAAATGTCCTTGTTAGTTTTAGTCATATTTAATCATTCACATATCTTTTTTTTGTTAGTCAAGTTTTAGTCGACTAAAAGTCTCGTCATTTTAGTCTAGTTTTAGTCAAAAGAAAACTCAAGGTATCTTAGTCAAGTTTTAGTCGATTAAAAGTCTTTTAATTTTAGTCTAGTTTTAGTCAAAAAATTGTAGTCTTTTTTAAAATAACACATTATTACTGAGATTATTACTGATAAACATTTCAGTAAAAAAAGTGTTTCACAGATGTTTCACTCAAACTTGACTGCACATCACATTTTTTACTTTATTGATACTGCTTTTAATCGTAATACAAAGACCGGTCATCGGGACATAAGCTGTCATGTACAATAAAAGAGCCTGCGCAGCGACAGGAAATATAATTTAACACAAAAAGCCTGCCTACACGGTGGACTTGCGCTCGGACGAATTGTTTCTACGCACACACTAAACAGCGCGAAGCCGCGAACTCGTGCTGAATATTTTAAAGGCGTAACAGCTGATGAAAAAGCAGAGACAATTGTAGACAAAAATGAAGAGAGATTTTATCTTAGTTTTTATTTTATACAAAACATTTTCGTCTCGTCTTTTTTCGTCAACAATAATGCATGTTAATTTAGTCTTAGTCAGCGTTTTTGGACAGTGATGCAGTCTCGTCATCGTCTCGTCTTAGTCACGATAAAAAAAGGCTGTTGACGAACATATTTCGTCTCGTCTCGTCTGACCAAATTAACACTACTTCAGGGCTAATGACGAAAATGTTTCAAATCCCAGCACATTGTAGACTTTTGCTCCTGATTAGTAGTTGTGTTGCAAAAGGGGCAATTAGAGAAATTAGAAATGACTAAATTGTAGTAAAATGGGTGCAATTTGGGGAAATTTGGAAAGCTTCAGTGATTTGTAGCTGAAATGGTTTGTGAGATGTGTTACCCTACGACCTGACAGATTGGTAGCTGCTCTCACTCTAGTTGCTCATGACTACCGGAATAATGCCGATTAAGTACAGTTAAAGAAAATGGAGCTTAATCTGAAAAAAAAGAGAAAGTTTTCAGCGTTAATGAATGAAATGGTTGGGAATTCAAATCCCAGGACTGTGTATTCTGTCTCCGCTGTCTAGTGATGAGGGTGAACTCGATAGCAGGTAGAGATTACATCTTAAAACGGAAAGAAAAATAAAGTGAGCTTTAACATGAGATCAGCTTCAGCTCAGCGCTGGTGACTTTAAGGTTGTAAGGTCAAATCTCAACACAGTCAGAATCGCTGTTAGATGTTCGCCTGCTACAGGTTTGCGCTGCCGGATTTCTTGCTGTCTTGCTATCGGCAGTCCAATCAGATGGTCTTGTACTGAATTGAATGCTTGATGTGTGTGTGTGTGTGTGTGTGTGTGTGTGTGTGTGTTGGTTTGCCAGAAGAGAAAAGTCTCATAAGTGGCTTCCAGCCGCTTCTTATTAGATTTCACATCCGGCAAATATCAGCAGCCAAACAAGAAATCAAGCAGATGGTAAACTATCAGAGCCTCTTCAGTCCTGTATGGCTCGGCACTGGAGGAGCAAACCAGAGGAAGTGATTAGGAGTTAATGATCAGGTTCTGGCTCAGGGTGGATGGAGCTGTGCGTGCTGGGTTGTGTAGGTCATGTAAGCCTCGTATCTCTGGAGTGAGGACCTTCTGATTTACAGCTTCGTCCTGCTGTATCCACTGACATCTGGAACACCTGATCATGGTTTATAGCATATAGTAGTAAAAGCGTCTTGATTTATAATCCCACTACATGGAGTCACCTAGAAAAGGATGGGTTCCTTTGTGAATCTGCATCCTCTCAGGGTTTCCCTTCGGTTGTTCACCAGGGATCACGATCATGTTCAGAAATTCACGAAATCACGGTGAGGACCACGAGGTGGGAGGAGCCAGAGACGCCATGTTTAGAGACTAGTCACTGATTTAAACGTGAATATAAATGACTTCATACTGTAACATGCAGAGTATCAGGTGTTTTACATCCATTATTCATGGTGTATTTTAAATAAGAAGTAAATGGTTTTAATTTCCTCTTTAATTCCTCCTAATCTTGCCATCTGTTTGTTCTTTATTTAAACACGAACTAGCCACGTGCTAACCGATACACCTGACAGTCGATGTTTGTCGAGGTGCGCCGTTCGAGCACTGCGTCGGCGTAAAAACACACCCTCGTGATGCCTGACAGTCGCTATCACTTTATGTAGTTAGGAATAATTGAGATCGATGGAACCGATTACAGAGAAAGAGAGATTTTTTATTTTTTTAATTGATCGTTTTATTTACGCTTTGCAGTTTAATTCTTTAATTCTAGGTTTAGATTAACGGGTGTTAAACTTTCATTGATGTTGAATTTCTAAATAATGTGTACAAAAAAGATTTCTGGTGTTTTCTAAAACTTGTTCTGACTTCTGACTTGTTCACTGTGGCCCTGATTTTCTTGAATTACTGTATATTATTAGTGCTTAAGTAATGTTTCCTGGTCAAAAAAGAACCAGAAGGAGATTCTTTGTTTTTTTTTTTATAGTGATAGATGTGTAAGAAATAAAAAAGTGTGTAAAAATAGGACTATGAGGGTGAAGATCTTAATGAAGAACAAGAAGTTTATTCCAGCATAGCAGTGACAAAATACATGACGTACTTTGGGTTCATCTGAGTCAGTAAGAACCCCGAGCAAATCCTGCTCAAGCATTTTATACAGTTTTCCCTTTGGGTAAATGAGGTTCCGCTTTGAATGTGTATTGAGTGTAAGAACTGAGTGTCTCCCAAATGGCTGGGCTACACCTTGTTGTCTAGCTGATTGTCTTTAAATATTTAATCATGGTCACGTACACCTTGTCTTGGTATTGTTACAATTGTTATCAACCAAATGGTCACTTTAAACGGTAATCGCAGTGACATAGACCCTTTGTTCGTGGTGATCCTTGATGTCCTGCTGCCGTTCCAATATTTATAATTTTTTAATAATGATTTATGATTTATAATTGAATCAAGTTTATACGTTTAGAGTCCTAAACGTATTACCTTATGATACTTAAACATTTTTAGGAATGAACTCTTTTAGATGTGTACCTTGGAGTGGAATTTGGATGCAATTTCTGTAATTTCTTACAGATGATTTTAATAAAGGATCCAAAAGTTTTAGATCAGAATTGAAATGCAATGCATAAAGCTGTTCTGTACTGTTCGCTCACTCACACTCACTCATCTTCTACCGCTTATCTGAACTACCTCAGGTCACGGGGAACCTGTTCCTATCTCAGGCGTCATCGGACATCAAGGCAGGATACACCCTGGACGGAGTGCCAACCCATCACAGGGCACACACACTCTCTCATTCACTGTCCTCAAAATAAGTTCCTGTTATCATTTCCATTACAGCAACAGCACTCCCATCACCTTCGAACGTTAAACAAATGTCTCCTTACAGAAAAATCTCAACTATCATATGCCTTTCTTTCTCTTTCTAAATGTTTTCAACAATCCAAGCTATCACCTTGGATTACGTGCGGCGTCCTCGATGCGAGAGTGAGTTGTTACTATAGAAACGATAATGTATTCGAAAGATGGCGCTATTAAAAATAAAAACAGAAGGGAGCAGCAGTCATTTAAATATGTTCGAATATACAGTGTTATGTAGATTAACTTTACCTCATGCTGCATGGTTTTAAGCAGGGGCGGTTCTAGAGGCGGGGCCACAGGGGCCCTGGCCCCTGCTAAAATCTGATTAGCCCCTGATTGGCCCCCGTTCCATCAATCGTCGACGAGAAGAGCAACAGGAGAATTTTTCACAACGATCACAGATGCAATTCCACCCCCAAACAATTGGCGGCACTCGAGCGTTTGAAAAAGGAACGACTGCCGAAATGTATTTGCACCGTACTGAATAAATTATTTTGTGTGCTTGAATGTACCCTGTACTTGGCCCCTGAATGTAACATGTGGCCCCTTAATGGCCCGTTACAGAAAAATCCTAGAACCGCCGCTGGTTTTAAGAAAAAGCATCACATTCAATAAACTGTAATTTTTTTGATATTTATTTATTTATTAATTAAAATGCTGCGAAAAACCTTTTGCCTTTATAGATTAAAGCGAATTGAGACGTGTTTTCTTCATCTTTTTGTTTTTCTATCTTCCGCCTCTCCTGTTTGATTACCGAATGTATTTCAGGCGTGACAACCTCTATTGATCTTCTTTTTCTTTCTCACTATTTAATTATTATATCCTCTTCTCTATCTGCTCTCAGAACAGAGCCGTATCACACCACGGCTGTAGAATAGTCGGTGCACGGCCTTGACCTTCAGGACCGGACGTGTTAATTAGAGCAGTGAATAGACGTGGCAGACTGTTAGTGTTGTAGAAATGTATCTGATCCGCACAGGATCGCATGAAAGGATTTCTAAGCGCTTACAGTGTTGCTCTCGCTCATTTTCCATTTATTATAATCGCTGTGTTATGCTTCTTTCTCTCGTCTTTACTCGTACACACAAATACACCGGGTGCAGCCGCGTAATCAGACTAATTGGAAGCCGACAGAAAGGATGTAATTTGGCAGCGAGTGGATGAGCAAACGAGAGAAAGAGAGATAAAAAGAGGGGTTTGTGAGAGAGACGTGTTTACGAAGGGATTGATGGTGGCTTTTGGCTGCTGTTTTGTTGATACGTTATCAGCATTGTCCTTGGGGCTGAATAGGAGTTAATTCTGATGTTTTCTTTGTGTGTTTGTGTGTGTGTGTGTGTGTGTGTGTGTGTGTGTGTGTGTGTGTGTGTGTTTTTCGTTTACTGATTCTATATACATAGGCATTCAATCAACCCCAAAAGTATTGGCACCTTTCATAAAAATGCCTTAAAATCCCACCTGAAATAAAAGGAATAGAGCGCACATAATTCATATGTCGAGCTTAAAAATACAAGGACGCATGTAATATTACACATATTAAAGGTGTTCTTAAAATAATTTGGAAAAAGCTTTGGTTTTAAAAGTATTGGCACTCGCACTGTTATTTTGCTATGAAGGCTCGCCTATAGAGAGCAAACTCGCCGAGTTTAACGTCATCCTGTAATTCCTAGCACAGATTTAGATGCATCATATTTTAATCTCGGTTGTATTCTTAGGTTTGTGCAGGTGGGTTTTCTTTCTTAAATTACAACACAAGTTCAAAGCCATCAGACACGGATTGATTTTGTATTCCTGCAGCACATTTCTGTATCGATTCAGCTGTATGTTTTTGGTCAATATCTTATTAAATGATTCAGAGGGTTCAGATTGCACTGTTTCTGCCAAACTTGTAACTGCTCCAGACATAAATCATGTATAATAATGATTAATAATTATATAAAATGATATTTATATTTTCATTAGCACAAAGCAGATCATTTAAAGTTAATTTTATGCTTTTTTTTAAGTGTCAAAAATTTGGCCTCCTGTTGTAAGCTCGCATGTGATTTGTTCTCGTAGGTGAAAAGGAACGCATTAATAATTGTGAGTTGTTTCACTTTATGCAGTGACTTTGGCTGGCAAATTACAGGGGTGCCAATAATTTCCGATCCCATCAAAAATTCACTAAAATTCCATTAAATTACAAAAACACTGATGGGCAATGTACGTCTCATCTCCCAAACCCTCTCGAAACAATGGGTTTAATATCAGTTCATCAATTTCTGTTTAAACGAATCAATGAATGAACCATTTAGACAAAACGAAGAGGGCAGGAAGTAAAAATCGATCAGGAATTTAAAAAAAAAAGGAGGCAAACAAGATGCTGGACAGTGGTTAATAAAAAATTAATTAGAGATGACGTGTGTAAGCCAGAAAGTAATGTACCATCAAATAGTCTTGATTTTTTTGGCCAGCAAGCAGCGAGAGGATTTATTCAGCTCTCAGTGTCAACGTCATTAATCCTAAAGCTGAGTTTTCCTGTTAGCGTTGCTGATGTTTTAACCAGCCGGA